>NW_027501641.1:0-63081 GCF_021521415.1 Bidens hawaiensis | reverse complement strand
TTAAAGAAACAGCAAACATGGAGGCAAATCATGAACAAACTGCGATTGGGAACAACAGGAGCATCTGCTAGTTCCCGATTTAATGTTTGTATTTTTGAGTTAAATCATGAACAACAGTTCTTGGCAGAGATTTCTTCAGTGTTAATGATTTAATGTTTGTATTTTTGAGTTACGAATATGCGATAACGATTTAATGTTTGTATTTTTAATGTAAAAACTATAAATGAAAGTTATGTGTTTTTAATCTTTGGTTTGTTGAAAACACATTCACCAACACACACTCATACTCATCTTCCAAGCAAAGAACCCTAACAACGAAAGCAAAGAATGGCTTCGGTCAGTCCGTTTTGCCTTGTAGTTACCGTTTTGCCTTGTAGTTACCGGTTTGTTTATACTGTGAAAAAATAATGGTCTTCATTAAGTACAAAATATAAAAAACAAATATTCGTATTTGAAACCGCGAAATTTAAAAAAAAAAAAAAAAAAAAAAAACCGGTTAATAAAAAAAACCGGTTAATAAAAAAAACCGGTTTATTAACCGGTTCTAACCGGTTTCTAAACCGGTCCTAACCGGTTAGACCGGTTAGGGTTTTGACATCAAAAAACCGGTTATTAACCGGTCCGGTTATTAACCGAACCGGTTTTTTTCCGGGCAAAAAAAAACCGATCCGGTTAATAACCGAACCGGTTTTTTTAAAAAAACCGGTTTGTCCACCTCTACTATAGAGGGGAGGAGGGGTAGAGGACGACCGAAATTGACTTGGGATGAGAGGATTATGCATTATTTGATAGACCTAAACCTCTCCGAGGACATGGTTGAGGATAGGAATTCGTGGAGAAGTAGAATTAAAGTTAAGGATTTTTAGAGAGATTTGAATACCTTAGGGCTTAGTCTTAACTTATTTAGGTCACATTCCATAATGGTATTTCACTTACATATATTATTATTATTATTATTATTATTATTATTATTATAATTATTATTAGCTTATATAGCTGTTAAACTGTGATCTTATTATTAATATTATTATAATTAGTAGTAGTTTTTATATAACTGTTAAACTTTGATTTCCTTTATTTTGCTTCATACACATGTACTTAGAGCCGATGGTCTCTCTGGAAGGCACCTCTTTATTCCTTTGGATAGAGGTACGGTGTGCCTACATCCCACCCTCCCCAGACCCTACTTATATCTTTGCTGTCGGTGAGATTTTACTGGGCATGATTGATTGATTGATTGAGGAAGATCTTAAATAAAATATAATAAAGAAATAAAGTCCTTAAATAAAACATAATCAGCGTAGCTTTAAATAAAATTGAAGCTACTTGCCAATGAACGCGGGAAGCCATAATAATATTAATATATAAACTCCTCCTGTACTATATTCATTATTCATCAAAACCTAATATTCACCCACAAACTAAAACACATTCGATCCGATCCGATCCTTGGAGGTGTTTCTGGTATTATTCCTATTCTGATTCAATCAATCATGTTTCCTGCTGGTAAGATTTCTTCCTTCCAATTTTATTTTCGTCTAGCTTCCCCTGGCTTATAATATATATATATATATATATATATATATATATATATATATATATAAACTACAACAGTTGTTTTTCATCAAATCAAATTGAGAGTATAAATAAATATATATGAAACTGAAAAGATTATAAATAATAATTGTTTATTTTTTCTTGCAACAGCCTCAAATTCAAGCATTGGTGGTTTTGGGACTCATGCATTTACGCCGTCCTCATCTTCGGCGTTGGTGAATGGTATGCTTTTTATAAGTAGTATTAAGTAATATCTCATATCGATCTGGTGTTTAACAAAACTAAAGGCCAGCTGGAACTATACTGGACCCACATTTAATTCATTCACTTCAAATCCACTGCAGTTTTCACATTCTGCAACCTCTTATTTCCCCACTGTTACAACCGCTCCTTCAAACTCAGTTAACCCATTTACCACGTCTACTCCTTCAAACTCCTTCAGCCCATTTACCACATCGACTCCTTCAAACTTGTTCAGCCCATTTACCACATCGACTCCTACAAACGTATTCAGCCCCTTTACCACATCGACTCCTACAAACGCGTTCAGCCCGTTTACCACATCGACTCCTACAAACGCGTTCAGCCCGTTTACCACATCGACTCCTACAAACGCGTTCAGCCCGTTTACCACATCGACTCCTACAAACGCGTTCAGCCCGTTTACCACATCGACTCCTACAAACGCGTTCAGCCCGTTTACCACATCGACTCCTACAAACGCGTTCAGCCCGTTTACCACATCGACTCCTACAAACGCGTTCAGCCCGTTTACCACATCGACTCCTACAAACTCATTCACCCCATTTAGCTTTCCAACCTCAACAACTGCATCATCAGTTTCATTTGCTCCTTTCAATAATAATCTCTTTACAAACACATCTACTTCACAAGCCACTCGTACATCTGCCTCGTATAACACATTTTCACCTTCTGCCACCACTTATTTGACCACCGTTACATCTGCTCCTTTAAATTCCTTCAATTCATTTGCTCCCAGAACAAATCTTTACTTACCAGCCTCAACCACTTCATCAGTTACACTTGCCCCTTTGAATCAAAACACTGCTTCTCAAATGTAAGCTCTTTTTTAATCTAAAAATGTTATATCGTGATTCATTGTTTTAGGTTGTTGACTTGTTTGGCTCATGTTTCCAGGTCTTCATCTCAGATTACAAGCATGGAAAAACCATCATCTGTTGCTAGTCCATTTGGAGTACTTCCGCCAAGCCCTTGTGTGTTTTTTGATGGTTACCAATCGAAGCAGCCAATTCAATACGGGATATCCACCAGACCTGTAAGTATAGCATGCGTTTCATCTTTGTATAATAAGAAGAAGATTTAATAATCTTCTAAGTATTGAACAGGATTAATATTTGAACAATGTCTTCTCACAGGTTAAAGACAAGCCTGCTACAGTCAAGTATTCATTGTTGACTACTAGGCATTTGTCTGGAAGAATCAAGCTGCCAGTTCGAAAGTATGACCCGAAATCAAATGCTCAAAAGGTTAGAATTTTGGAAATTTTGAATTTTACTCCCATATCATGTTAAACGTTGCACATGAGTATTAATTTGCATTGTTTTTTTCAGATACCATATTTTAGTGACAATAAGGAGATACCGGTGGCTGCATATGTTCCAAGGGAGAATCCTAGGGCATTGGTGATCGGTCCTGAAAAGTGGCCACCTATCGCTACGAGAGAGAACATTGATGACGATAAATTCTCTAGTAGCACATGTGATAACGATAAAGGTAACATCTTTTAACATGCTTCATATTCTACACATGCATAATTTTTGTTTTCTTTACCAAACTACTTAGACAGGGTTAAAAGTCAGTCAAAAGCGTTTCCAAATGCTTAATACCCTTTTAATGATGTTTTTATAGTCAATCGTTATAATACATTATTATTATTATTTATAGAACTCATAAATCAGGAAAGTGTTCCACGCCAATGTGTCCTATGGGTATAAAAAACTAGCCACTACATTAAATAAAATTTGATTATTATTGATATAATATTAAGTCTTGTTGATCAGATGATACAACGAAAGAGGAACCATTGCTCTCAACAGTCCTTGATGTACCAGCAAACCTTCAACAACCCGACTACTACACGCAACCTCAAATATCAGAGTTAGAAGCGAAAGAAAGGGCTGAGCCAGGATATTGCAGGCATGTGAAGGACTTTGTGGTCGGACGTCATGGATATGGCAGCATCAAGTTCTTAGGGGAAACGGACGTGAGAAATGTTGATATTGAAACTGATATCCAGTTTAATAACCGAGAGGTGATTGTGTATATGGATGACAGCAAGAAACCTCCTGTTGGTGAAGGCCTTAACAAACCTGCTGAGATCACGCTTCTTAACATCAAATGGTTCGATAAAAAGACTGGAATGCAGCACACGGATGGCTCAAAGCTGATTAAATACATAGAGATGCTAAAGAAGGTTGTGGCACAAGGTGCTGAGTTTGTGTCGTATGACCCGGTTGGAGGAGAATGGAAATTTAGAGTCCAACACTTCTAAAGTGAATTGTAAACAGTTTTTTTTTTATTTGAAGTTATGCCAGCTAATGTGTTTTAGAGTGTGAAGATTTGTTTTGTACTCGATAACAGTTGCCAGAATGCAAATGGTATTACATCTTCAAAGCTTAGTAAATTGTTTTTATCATTATTATGTTTTAATTTATTTAAGTTGAAGTTACCTATCTTAACATTTATTAGCCATTGGATTTGTAAAAGCGACATGTCATAAAAACTAGCCTAAGCATATAGATAACTGGCCCGTTATAAAGCTGTCGATGTTATTAGCTTTTAGTACAAGATATTATAGAAACAACATACAACAAAGTTAATAATATAATATAGTTTGATTCTTTCTAAATTTACACTTAAAACAATCTTGGTTCCGTATGTTCTTATATATATAGAAAGCGTCATCACCTTGGTTAATTCACCTGCTGAGTTCTGTTTCAAATGGCATCGACAAACTGCTTGCATCAGAAACCGAATCACCATATGGATGATGATAAACGTCCCCCACTTTTCCTGTTTTTTGACTTGAGAAACTCAAATCATCTTTGCTTAAAACTGCCAAATCCATAATGTTCTCGATCTCTCTCACAACTTCTCCCATTCTTGGCCGGTCAGCTCCTGAATCTTGGACACAAGTCAATGCCAGGTTCACAAACCTTGTCAAACCTCCAAGTGTTTGGAATGAACCAAGAGATGGATCAAGAACCGTATAAATGCCATTTGGATCTCCTGACTTGTCAATTGCGTCTTTGACCTCTCTTACGATGTATTTACCCTTGAATATCGGTGGCCTTGCGGTTAAGAGCTCTAATAATACAATCCCAAAACTGTAAACATCGCTCTTTTCTGTCAGTTGTTGGGTCATGTAGTATTCGGGATCCATGTAACCCTGCATTTAGAGCGGATGCTTATGCACAAAGAAACTAAAACGCATCCGAATGAAAGAGAGGAGTAATGAGCACATACCAATGTCCCCTTCACTTGAGTAGAGACATAACCCTTTGATTCATCTCCCAAAAGTTTTGACAATCCAAAATCAGCAACCTTGGCATTCAAATGTTCATCCAGGAGAATGTTAGTTGATTTGAGGTCCCGGTGTATAATGGGAGGGTTTGCAAGCTCATGCAGGTATGTCACACCATTGGCAGAATCAAGGGCTACTTTAAGCCTCTT
Organism: Bidens hawaiensis; assembly: GCF_021521415.1. Taxonomy (NCBI): domain Eukaryota; kingdom Viridiplantae; phylum Streptophyta; class Magnoliopsida; order Asterales; family Asteraceae; genus Bidens; species Bidens hawaiensis. Next base: position 57,810 of record NW_027501641.1, on the reverse strand, counting down.
CATCCAATTCAACTTCATTCCTGCCATCCCTGCTTTAAATAACAATTAAGCATGTGTTACCCTTCCCATCTTATTTGAGGTGACAATATGGGTTGCGGGTGAGGGTCAGGTAATGGGTCAAAACAGTAATCATTATATAGGCTGAAATAAGTCAGGCTGGGAATGATTTTATCAAAAAGGAAAAAAAAAACTTTGCTTTAACAATTAGTTTTGAAGGACTTAAATATACAGATTATACTAACCATTTGGTCTCTTCAAGATAAAACACAACACTAGAAACTTTTCTTAGGTAAACTAGTCGAAATTGTCACCTCTGGTATTTACACTACTAATACTCCCATACTATCTTAAATCTTTTCATGATTATATGGGTCCAAAAAGAAAGTAAATTTACCCGAAAGATTATCTTTTAGAGTACCATTTGATATGTACTCATACACCAGCATTTGTTCACCTTGCTCGTAACAGAAACCGACAAGGGATACAACATTTTTATGATGAATCCGTGAAAGAAGTTCAATTTCGGTTTTAAACTCTTGTGCACCCTGTAATGATCCTTGTTCAGCTCTTTTGATTGCAACTACAAGACCACTATCAAGAGTTCCTTTGTACACCTATCATGCATCATCTTTGCCTCTTTAGAGATACACTCTTTACGAAATAATAATTAAGAATACTTATTGGCATAATACTGAAATCCAACATAGGTATGTATGTATAATGTATGTCAGTCACTAGGATACCTTCCCATAGCCCCCGGATCCGATTATATTTTCTTCTGAAAATCTGTTTGTGGCTCTTTTGAGTTCTTCAAATGAACACCAGCGCGTTCCTTTTAGTTGAGGAGCATCACCGGCATCATTGCTATTAAGCTGCCAAGATGCTGCATTATCAAACGATTTACAAATGTAAGAGCATGAGTTTGTTGTAGAAAGATGAACATATCTACAAGTGGAAAATTGGGCTAGTTAGGTAGCAAGTCAAATCATGACTCTTTATGCTGTGCGATAATTATCTTCTTTTTGCTTGGCCCGTTATATATAAACTACAATCCAAATTGACTCATTTTGAAATTCATGAGAAGATATTTCCAACTCTATAATATGTTGCCTATATCCCAATATTAAAATCTTACTGAAAGGATTATTCTGTTTGGCTTTTTTGGCTTGTCGTTTCTTATAGAGCGCGTAAGTTATAGCCGAGGCGATAAGCAACAGGATCACAGAACCACCAACCGCTATACCAATAATGATGCCACGATTCGATGACTTCTTCCCTGTGGATACTCCAAATCAGAAAACATATTGCTCTAGTGACAAAACAAAGTTTTAGAATATAGGTTGCATGTTCAAATCAGATAAAATATAATACCTGGAAAGCAACAATAGCTATCATCAAGAAAAAATGAGGGTCCATAATAAGGGAGAGAGAAGAGTTGGCGGTTGATCACCGTTCCAATTGACGAGACTGCTGAACGAGTAAAATAATCTTGACCCGAGGGGAAAATGTGGAGTTTATATTGAAGGTATTCACTGAGAGTTGGATTAGAAATAGAAACAGAGTCCACTGGAAGTTGATTGGACCGAAAGGCGGATAACAATGTACCATGAAGAGTTGTATAGTAGGTTAAATTGTCCAAGTTTGAGAAGGAATGAGAGAAAAAAAAATATGGTTCCTGTGTATGGACTTGTGCATTTACAGTTTGGACTTAGCACTTTGTTTGAACCACAGCGCACGGGTGGACAACTATTTGATGGTAAATCAGTTGGTGCATTGGGCTTTCCAGCTGCACAATATCTTGCTGTTGCTCCGGCTTCACAAATTGGATTATTTTCAAGACTGCACATTTATAAGTAAACAGGTCAAAATAGCCGCCTTTTTGAAATTCATATAGTCACCATAAGATATCTTACTTTAAGCTCAAAGTATATCCAGAATTTTGTTTGAAGTTAGTAATGGAATTGTTAGTGAGATCAAGTATCAAGTCACCGTTATAGCTGCTGCCAACATCCAGAGTTCCGGTAAGATCGTTGTTGCTTAGCGTTCTATCAACAGATAACGGAAAAGCAAAAGATGAAACAAACAATCTCAGTGATATTGATTGTACATGTTTAATATGAAATGACAACTTTAACTGCTGCTTATGCAGTATCACTTTAGAAGAAAGCATTCAGATGATACTCACAATCTCTCCAACTGAGGCTGGAAGATATCGGATGGGATGTCTCCTTGGAGCTGTGTCATTTCCATCAATCTGTCAGGACAGGATTACACAATGCTTAAAATTTTGTAACATACAACGCATAACAAACTCAACATATTATGGCAATATGGTGAAGTTGACAGCATACGGTTGAATGAAAAGTATAGATAGAGAAAAAACATATATATTACACTGAGGTCAATGATGGAAGTGTAAGCCATGTAGGAATATCAGAGTTATTAAAACTATTATTGCTCATGTCCCTGCAAATATAAGATATGTGATGTTAAAAAAAATAAGAAACTCACCAAATTCAAAAGTATTTAAAACAGCTTACACATAAAAGAGTGAGCTCATTCCTGAGAGATCAGGAACAGGTCCGTTCAGGTTATTGTTTGACAAGTACCTGATAACAAACGCATCTTCTAATTAAATCCTTCCACCAAAATAAACTAAAACGAAAGAAAAACTTGGTTCAATATTCTCTTATTACTTACAGCTCACTAACACTTTTGAGACTCGCTAGCTCCTGAGGTACTTTCCCTGTCAAGGAATTTGAGTCCAGGCGTCTGTTACATAAAAGATAAAATGAATGTATTCAATTCAGAAGGCAGGAATTTTCATAAATTTAAATAGTTGATACTTACACGACCTCAAGAGTCTGCACGGTTCCTATTAACGGAGGAATTCTTCCAGATAATTGGTTGTTGTTAACTATGCTGTTAATAAATAAGAATGTACATGAACACAAAATTTTGTGCAGATATTTCCATACCAACTAAGTAAAGTTTCATATAATTTCAAAACGAATGCAATGCTTACAAATGTATTAAGCTCATGTTTGAGTTGAAAAGTTGAGATGGAATAGGACCAGATAACTGATTATCTGCTAAATGGCTGCATCATGACAACACGCGTGAGAACGATCGTTGTGAACTCACAATGTGATATATTAGAGACAGAACATACAAGTGTTTAGTTTTCACTAGATTGTCAAGACCAGGGACCGTTTCATTAGAGATGGGAATGGGTCCTGAAAGCTGGTTATCGCTTAGATCCAACCATGAAAGATTAGTTAAACTGCCAATGGATCGTGGGATATGTCCAGTAAAGCTGTTGTTATTAAGACCTCTGCAACAAATAAGAGATATATCAGGAGCTCGCTCTGTTAAACCATTAGACCATTTATTCAACCAAACAGGATGGGATGTAGGCAAACAATGTCTCTTTCTCAGAGGATAAAGAGGCTGCTTAAAACATAAGGATTGGACATATATTATATTATGTACAATACACAAGGATCTGGAATACTTACAAAAAGACTAGCTTCTTGAGGGATCCTATTGAATCAGGAATTGGACCCCTAAAACTGCAACCAACCAGGATTCTACACGCGTAGAGTACTTCGTTAGACAAAAAAACTCACACAGTGTTTTGAATAACAAAGAAAAACCGTGGCAGATAATTAGTTTGCTACATTTCATAAACAAAATGGAATTCTTACAACGTCGTTAAGTTCTTCAATTTCTCAATAGATGGTGGAAGAACGGCTTTAATCTCTTTGTTGTTGGAAAGATCTCTACAGGCGTAAACCGTAAGTATAAATACAGTTACAACTAATCATGAAAAGCAACAGTTGAAATGAGAATGGAAAACCTACAAATATTGCAACATGGAAAGTGACGGAATGTCTCCTATGTCAGTAGTCTTAACACCCATGCCTGCCAGTACTCTGGATTAAAGAGGTGAAACATAAGTTAAGATTTTTCTCGAGTTTTTCTAAAACCATGAGAACTACCCGAAAACTTAAGGGAGCCTATCAATCATTGGGATCAAGTAAAACTAGGGATGCAATTTTCGACACAACCAGAACATGACACGCAAAAAATAAGGTTTTGGCTTGGCATATTCAACCCGTAAAAACCAGGTCGACCGACCGGCTTAATACACGGTTCGGCTTGACCCGTTTAACCAATTTAGTTAAACAAGTCGACCCGCCAACATGTTAATTACACGGGTCAGGTTGACCTGTTTAACCCATTTAGTTAAACAAGTTGACCCACCATCCTGTCTAACTCATTTTTCACACCCACACCCACATAACAAGTTTACCCATCAACTTGTTTGATACGTTTAGATAGAGGGGTTAAATGGGCCCGCCAACCCGTAACGTGTCAATCCAACAAGATTGGCAGCCCTAGGCAAAAGGTGGCGATTAAAGATGAATGACATACAAGGTGGTTACACGTGAGTCGGTACAGTTGATCCCTTCCCATTTAGTTGTGCAGGGATCGGAACCCTTCCAATCAGGTGGAAGACTCTGCCATCCAGACTTGAGAGCAGTTAGCACAGCAACTGCAAGTATAAACCAAAACAAGGTACATATTAAGTTAGGAAGAGAATAAGAAACAAATTAACCTGATGACTAGCTTTTATAAAATATGTATACATGTATGCCATCATCATCATCATCATCATCATCATCATCAATATAATTAAGTACAACTTACAATCATTTGGATCTGTCACTGCTGCAAGTACCATAACTTGACAAAAACAAATCGTCATCCATAACCCCCGACTCATTTCTCTAAAGTCAGTCAGTCAGTCAGGAATATCTTCTTGTTCCTGAGTACGTACACAAAGAAACTTAAACAGTAAATCACAAATGGCAGCATCAGCTGGCACGTACACTCAGCAGCATTCGTCAAGTTCTATGTTAATATAATAATAAACAAGAATAGATGATACCCATGCCATGTTGACCAGGTCGATCATTGTTGAAGATAAAGACAAACAGGACCGGCCGTTTTGTTTTTGGTGTTGACATTACTTATTACTTGGAGGAGCAGGTACTGCTAATTATATATATATTTTGTCAACTGCTCTTAACTTATTCCGTTTATTGGAACCATTAAATCCACCGCCACATGTACTCGTCTCCTTTAAGGATATATAGTTTCTTTGCATATCTTGTTAACTAATTATTTCAGTATTCATTCCTTTCTTTTTTTTTTCAAACTAGTTCTATAACTATTGGAGTATTATTATAGTCATTAATTTTAGATGTTCCAAGCCAAACATAAAAATTTCTGGATAGGTTTGAGTGAGTCTTTGACGGTTTGGATTCAACGATTTGGGTGGGGTTCCAGGTTCCAAGCATAAATAAACAAATTCGTAAATGAAAAAAGTTAAAATTTAAATATCAACTTAAGTATAAACCTAAATTTTTTTATATCTAATTCATTGAAACTTAATACAAAAAATAAATAAAAGACAGAATTACAAATTTTGTCCTTTAAAATAAGACGAATTACGGTTCGTGTCCTTTTCTAAGTTTCCTTGCAGGCGGTGTACTTTAAACTTTTTTTTCCTACAAGTTATGTCCTTTACGCTAACTGGGTTAGAAAAACTCTGTTAAATCCCATCACATGAGAAGCATGTGAGGGTAGTTTTGTCTTTTTGCCTACCCTGCAACAACAACTTCTTCTTCTTCTTCTTCTGTTTCTGTACCTTCACTAACACCATCACCTGCCATCACCCTTCCTCAACCATCACCCAACCTTAACCACCTGCCACAATCGAATCTAGCACCACCATCCCTAACTGTTCGCCACCGTCGCATCAAGCACCACCTCTCCGATTTGCTTCTAAACTAAGAACATCAGAAGTTCCATTGAACCTCCGATTCACTTATTTCCCCGATTCACGCTAAAATTAGGGTTTCTAGGGTTTTTTAAACAATTGGAAAGACTATCACCGTTAACATAATCATACACCAGATATATATAGCTTCCAGACATCGAAGCACCTTTAAGCTTAATCAAACTCGAATGATGGCTTTTACATATCACCAGAAGCCGTTCTCGAAGCTCCGTTTCATCAATCTGACGCCTAAACTTCCGTTGGAAGACGATGACGTCATCGCCGCGGATGACACACCGCCACGCAGCGGAGGACGACGATGACGAGTGTTTTGCTGACGTAAAGGCGTTGGTGGCGGTGAATATCTCTTTGAAATGGTACACGTGAGGGTTTTCCGGCAGGAAGTCACGGAGGCTGGAGAGTGAGCTCCGGCTGGAACCAGATGATGATATCCATGACTCCTTATTATTATTATTATTATTATAACTGTTGCTGTTACTGTTGCCGTTGCTTGATCCGTACGCCGGTACGGATGAAGACACGGTGGATAATTGATCGAATTGATCGGATCTGGAAGTTGTTGGTCTGGATGATGACGTGGCGCCTGGAGATTTAATGGTCAACGGTTGAAGGGGAAATAAGTGAATCGGAGGTTCAATGGAACTTCTGATGTTCTTAGTTTAGAAGCAAATCGGAGAGGTGGTGCTTGATGCGACGGTGGCGAACGGTTAGGGATGGTGGTGCTAGATTCGATTGTGGCAGGTGGTTAAGGTTGGGTGATGGTTGAGGAAGGGTGATGGCAGGTGATGGTGTTAGTGAAGGTACAGAAACAGAAGAAGAAGAAGAAGTTGTTGCAGGGTAGGCAAAAAGACAAAACTACCCTCACATGCTTCTCACGTGATGGGATTTAACAGAGTTTTTCTAACCCAGTTAGCGTAAAGGACATAACTTGTAGGAAAAAAAAGTTTAAAGTACACCGCCTGCAAGGAAACTTAGAAAAGGACACGAACCGTAATTCGTCTTATTTTAAAGGACAAAATTTGTAATTCTGTCTAAATAAAAAGAAAATATTTCTTTTATAATATAATTGGGTGTACCTTTTCAGTTTGAGTTGACAAAAAGTAAAGACCGAATTCGCGTCGATTCACTGCTGCAAAGCCCAGGTTTTACCGACCGAATTAACGTCGTATGAAGTATGCCCTAACCAAAACCAAGTAAATCCGTATCAATTCGTTGCCGCAATAGTGTTTTAATGACAACTTAATTGGGAGTGTGACAATTGTGAGCACGAGTAACTAGATATTCTAATGAAGTTTCCATTTATATAACTGTTGTAACTTGTAACTACCATTGACCGGTTACACAACGATTGTCACCCTTTAGTAAAGATTTGCAATGATTCACTCCAATCATTATGATGATTAGACCCCCTCTATAAGAAAATCATAAGCTCTATTTTAGACACAAAATTTACACTTTGTTTTAATGGAAATGAACTTATTCTTTGCATAAACCTTCTATGTCTTATCTAATTGTTGTTTTTGTGTAATCATGAAAACTTTAATGTGATACATCCAAGATTCATAAAATTATCCAAGAACTGAAATATGAAGCCTACAATATCGTGATTAGAAAAGGTGCAATAGCTTAAAATAGTATGTGTACAACATATAAACAAATTCAAAGAAACACATCCAACCTCACACGCCAAAATCCGTATTTTGTACTTCTTATTTACACGAACAAGAAAAAACACTTGACAATCAAGAAGTCTTCAACCTAGTTGCATGTTCGACTATTTCTACTTTGGATCCAACTTTGTAGAGAAGTGGTCACCACTATAAGCAAAAAGGCTATCATTAGTATAAGGATGCTCACTTCCCTTACTTGGATAATCTGTTGAGTTTGATGCAGACTCGGCATTCGGGTTAAGGCCCACAAGTTCCATAATGCTCTCAATCTCTTTCACAACATCACTCATTGTTGGTCTCCGGTCTCCTCTTTCTTCAACGCATTGCAATGCCACATCTACAAATCTTTCCAAACCTTTTAGTTGGCTATTCAAACCGATGGTCGGGTCAAGGACATCGTGGAGGTTGTATAGCTCTTTACTCGTATCCATGGCTTGTTTCACTTCTCTCACAATGTACTTCCCTTTCTCGATTGGGTTTCTTGCTGTTATTAGCTCCAACAACACGACTCCAAAGCTATAAACATCACTCTTCTCCGTTAACTGTTGTGTCATGTAATACTCAGGGTCCATGTAGCCCTGTATCAAACCAAATGGCATATATTCTTTCATACTGAGTCCCTTAGTAATCAGGTAATAAAAGGAATTAATTCCACTTCTCTTATATGCCCCCATTTTGATTTTGGTCCCTAAGTTTTAACTACTACACGTTTAGACCAATAGTTTTCACAAACGTAATCCTAGGGACCAAATGTGTTAACTAATATATACCAAGTTAATCTTGGTAATTGTATATTGTATATTGTATTTGAATGTGTGTGTACAAGATGAATATATTTATATATAAAGGGATTACAACTGAAACCTACAGACTATCCATATCCCTTGACTACATATTTAGATTCCTTATGACTAAACATATTTTTTGTCTAATAAAACTAGGTCTAAAGGTGTAACTTTTAAAACTTGGAGACCAAAACCAAATACCATATATGGACTATCCGTGTTATTAATTCTAATAAAAAAAAACATATACTAACCATTGTCCCTTTGACTTGAGTGGTAACGTGAGTCCTATTAGCATCACCCAACGATTTGGATAAACCGAAATCCGCCACCTTTGCAACTAAACGTTCGTCTAATAAGATATTATTTGTTTTGACATCTCTATGTATGATAGGAGGATCTGCAAGATCATGCAAGTATTGTAGCCCTTTTGCTGCTCCTAATGCAATTCGAAGTCGTCTTATCCAGTCCAGCCTGATTCCAGATCTCCCTGCTTGGATCATAACCGTTGGCCATGAGTTTTTAATTTAAGACGAATAGGTAATTATGATTTTTCCATGTGAAAAGATAATAATATTACCTGAAAGACTATCTTTGACTGTACCATTCACAATATACTCGTAAACCAGCATTTGTTCACCTTGATCGAAACAGAAACCGACAAGACTCACGAGATTCTTGTGATGAACTCTTGAAAGAAGCTCTATCTCAGTTTTGAACTCGAGTCCGCCCTGAGTTGATCCTTGTTTAGACCTTTTGATGGCAATTAACTGCCCATTTGGCAGGCTACCTCTATATACCTACACAACACAATATAATGTAACAGAAACCAACCCTAATTATCTTCTTTAGTCTTTTTACAGAGTTGTCAATTTTGAGTCCCATTTAATTATAGAAAAGGTCGATTTCGGTTCTATTTTATCTATAATGGATCAAAACTTAAAATTAACTGTAAAAACTGAACTGGGTCGGAAATCAAGTATGTATATATATATATATATATATATATTTAAACCAATGTTGTTAAAGGTTAAGTTATTATTGAAATAATTTGGAGTCTTTGTAATTATATTAAGACACTTTCATTTACAAAAAAAAAACCTTGAAGCTTTTGGACAAAACATCTTTAAGAATTTGGGAGAAAAAATCATTTCGGGTCAACCTAAACATATTTGAACAAAATCATCTTTCAAACCTGACTTATTTAAACAGTTGATCAACCCACTCATATATACGTCGCATGTGCACACTTACCGTTCCATATCCACCTGTTCCTATGTTGTTAGATTCTGCAAAGTTGTTTGTGTATTTGTTAAGCTCCTCAAAAGAGAAAGCTTTTGCTCCTTTCAACTGAGGGACTGCCCCACTCGCACCCGTTGCATCCCATAATGCTAAAAGTTTTATACAAAAAATGGTCAGAAACCAAATAATATATCCAAACCGTTAAAGAGTTAAAGGATCATTGCAAATTATACCAAAAGGGCTGCTCTCACGGGTCGCATTTTCAGTTCGTCCTCTTTTACGCAAAATATACATTCCTGCAACGACCAATAGTGCAACAAGCACACAACCACCAACGGCTGATCCTACGATGACCCCGGTGTTGGATGACTTTTTTCCTCCCCCTGATGCTCCTATAACATGAGTACTTTTCACTGTTATATTATTAAAAGTTTCACTAATAAACTTTTTGAATAAAAAGATTTTGAAGGTTTTACTTTTGAGTATTATTTGTGTAACAAAACCCAAATCAACACATTCATAAGTAAACGGGTCAAAACTGGCACCTAATGCTATCATAAAGATTTGGAAAGAAAAGTATACATACATACCTTGCAAGAAGTCATAGTTTTCACCAATGAAAAAGTAGGGTCCGAAGGCTGCGGGAGGCTTGAACGTTTGGTTACTAAGCGAGAACCCAAGGCCTAGAATCCCAGTCCTATTGAACCTATCATCTCCGGATGGGAAAACCAGTAAATTTATCACAAGATAATCATCAATGTTTTTGGTAGGATTCCTGAGTGAAACTGAGTCAACCGGGAGTTGAGACCTCCGGAAAGAGTTGATCATGGCATTACGGAGAGAATCGTAGACAGTGGAATTTCCAAGGTCAGAGAACGAAGGAGCTCGGAAGAAAAGGTTGCCCGTGTAAGGATATGCACATATACAATTTGGACTTGAAACTTGGCCTGAACTACTGCAGGGTGTAGGCACACAGTTGTTTGGTGGTGTCAAGTATGAAGAACTAGTATTTGTGGGTAGGGAGCAAAATTTATCTGTAATGCCCGTCTCAGTACATATAGGATTTCCAACTAGTCTGCAGACAAATCATAAACAGATTCAGGTATCAAATCTGAAATCAAAATGTATGTACATATGTGAAGAGTGAAGTTCAATACGATATCAGTTTTAACTGAAGAATTGCTAGAACCACATAAACACTTGTTTTAAATGTCATACATGAGTATAGAATAATAAAAAGCGCGTAAGTTATTATGTATCATCACTCAACTATATACGATAATACAATGAAGATTGAAGATAATTACAAAGGGAACTTAATTAAATCATATCTCCTAGTTATGTTAGTAGTATAGTAATAAACTCTAATAATATATATTTTCTCTAATAATAAGACGGTTCGGTTATGTAACTAAATAACAACTATGTGTAAAGATACACATATATGTACTTGTAATTTGTCCGTTTTGACATGAAAACATTAAATTACTAAAACTTACTGACAATAATGAACCATTTAGTGAGGATACTCACATTAAGTCTATAGTGTATTGGTTCCTTTGAGTGAAATCACCAATTTGATTATTCTGCAAATTGACCTGTTGTAGTTGGTTGCTATGGCTCGAGCCGATATTCAAAGTGCCATTAAGTCCGTTGTTACTCAAGTCTCTGATGAAAGAAAACGTGACGTGGTTCAAATAGTTTTTCAGCAACTAACATAAGCGCAAAATTAACAAAATCTCAACTCACACATTCTGTAACTGAGGGATGCTGAAAAGGGCCACAGGCAACTGTCCTACAAGGTTTGTACTATACATCTTACTGCAAAATATGTTAAAAGGTTATCCTTTATGACTTGAAAGTAATGGAGATGTTTATAGGATATACATACAGTGTGGTCAATGATTGTAAAGTTGAGAACCAAGACGGAACGCGTGACGGGTCAAATGTATTGTTGCCCAGATCCCTGGAATCAGCAATTAATTAGTTGATAAGAGTAACATGGTTTGGAAATTAAAAAAAAATATACTACTTACAGATAGTTGAGGGAATTCAAACCGGTCAAATTAGGCACAAGGCCGGTCAGTTGATTGTTTGAGAGAAACCTGCGTGCGTGCAAATGTGAACATTAACCGGAACAAGTAACTTGACAAAGTTAAGGTTTTTCTAATACTTACATTTCAACAACACCGGTAAGGTTGTTGAGGTTTGATGGGACATCCCCTGTTAACAAGTTTCTATCAAGTCGTCTGATGTCAGATGAAAACCACCGTTAGATAATAAAGTTACACTCGAGTTTCTAGAAATGTGATCAGTATAAGCACTCACATAACTTCAAGTGATTTCACAAGCCCGAGTGTTTCAGGAATGGGACCTCTAAGTTGGTTGTTTTCAAATAGACTGCTCAGGAAAACAAGGAAAAAGGTAAGTGTGACTTTTATGATTATTCGGTTCTTAGAGAAGATCGTTAGTTATAATGAAATATGCATACAAATGAATTAGTGTCATATTGGAGTTGAAGAGCCGTGACGGGATAGGACCCGAGAGCATGTTCCCTCCAAAGTGGCTGAAAACAGACAAATACAAGCATAAATGAGCAGAATCCTAAAAATATATATTTACTTAGTGATTTGACATAGGAAATGAGTAAATATACAAGTGTTTTGTATGAATCAGCATATCAAGACCAGGAGTGGTCCCACTTGAAACTGGTATGCCTCCAGTGAGCTTGTTATCAGCTAGATCCAACCAATAAAGATTTCTAAGGTTACCAATCGAAGGTGGAATGCCTCCGGTGAATCCATTCGAATTGAGAGACCTAAACAGTCATAACACACAAATTAGTCATACAATTTGTAAGCACAAATATGGAATCCTTTGTCACACGAGTTGAGTTGGGTTAACACCAAACACTTTTTCCAAAAGCTATTTTTTTGTATATACCGTTACGATTTTAAATATGATTACAGAACTTATATATCATCAGTGCATTGACCACCACCGTGTTGCCTAGTTTCAGAGGAAGCCCGCATAACTGTGGTATAACCCCTCCCTGAAGTCAGGATCAAAGCTGTGACTCGAAGGCCCCAAGCGCTATCCTTCATTACCCATGCAGTTGGACCAAATGGTCAACTGTAGTAGGTGGCTTTAGATGGTTGACCGTTTTATTTGAAGAGTTTAAATTTAAATGTGAAAAAAATAAAACCAATAAATAATTATTCACAATCAACCCATTCATTACATTCAATTCGTTACTCACATGAAGATGATATTTTCTAGATTTCCAAGGGTGTCTGGAAGTGGACCACTGAAACCGCAATTAACCAGGATCCTGACAATCAAGAGCCAACAAAAATCAATCAGTTTAGCATCCTTAATTAATTGATGTTATTTAACTAAAGCTGGCCAAACACTTTTCATATAAAAATAAGTAAACTTCCAATATTGTTTCACTTTTCATAATAGTTAGACAGAGTTACCTAAATTAAAAAACATGATTACTATATAAAGACCCCCCCCCCCCTTTTTTTTCATATTTTGAAAAACTACCACTAAATAATCACAAGGTTATAAAATTCCCTGGTCAATGAAACAATATTTAAACTTCTGTGGTTTCTTAGTTAAAAAAACCTTTGAGTGACTTAAGTGAAGCACCCAAAAAAAGCCTTAGTTTAACCGATTTCTTAGTAGCATTCTCCCTCTCTATAATTTAATTAAATATCGCATTTCTCTAACATATTTCTAAATTTTTAACCACTCATATATATCATTCTTCATCTCTTATCTCTATTTTTTTTGTTGTTGTTGAACTACATCTCTGGCTCTATGTTACTGGCAAACACCTATTTCATTATATTTTCTCTTTGTTTATCGCTCACAAATAACATAGAGTTTGATAAATTTAGAGAAACAATATTCACAAAACTCAAAAACAAAGATAGACCTTCTATCTTCATTTTCATTGACATGGAGATGGAAATGAAAAGCATAATAAATTTATAAATAACAGAAATGAAGATGGAGATAGAGACTCTGGTTTCCTGAAAGCTCTAAGCATGTCAATAGCGTGAAAAAAAAAAAAAAAAAACTCACAGATTTGTTAATTTCTTCAAACTCCCAATTGCTGGAGTCAAAGACCCAGTCAGACCTTTGTTGTAAGATAGGTCTCTACATACAAAGATAAAAATATTTAACTTCAACTGATCTGCTTCAAACATGTCTACAGAATACACGAGGCCGGAAATGAAATTGAACTTACAGAATCTGCAACTCTGTTAACTGTCCGATATCTCCGGTGAGGGAACCGGTCAAACCCATGCTAGCCAAAGTTCTAAAAACACAGCGCTGCTTAGTTTCAAGTTACAAATATTAATGGAAAAACAAGATCACTCACATGGAAGTTACACGAGAGTTTGTGCAGGTGATGCCGTCCCAACCGCTACACGGGTCAGAGTTTTCGTCCCAGTTAGGTGGTGTGTGATCCCATGCATCCTTCAGAGCTCTCAGAAATGTAGCTGCATATTATAAAATAAACTATATAATAAGATTAATAGAACAGTAGCTATTAATCTTCATTACCATCATCAGTCTGAGCTGTTGAAAACCAAAAATGGATGAACAGTATTAGGAGTATTTGGCTGATTCTTGCAGCCATATGCGAATTTCTATGACTGGTGGAAAACATGAAGTGGGAGAGAAATAGGATATATATTCAGTTACAGAATTCAAACATGACAGGAGGGAGGTTTGTATCATTTGACTTTACAAATAGGTGTGCAACTTGATCAATAAATTATTTAAGATGTGTTTGATCATGGCAAACTAGGTTTGACCATTTATTGATTGTTTCTTTGAAAGATACATAGGAGGATCAGGTTTGTTTTTATTCAATACAAGTTACAGCTCAATCTCTCTGAAGTTTGAACGAGTCTCTCAACAAGTTGGAGCCCCCATCTCTTTCTCTGTTTCTCTATAACTAGATTAAAAAATATACTTTTTTTTTTAATTTTGTTTACTTTTCAAAAACCTCTCACATCCAACTCGATCTCTATCTCTAGTCTACTTACAAACACTTATTTATGTTTTTTCTCTTTTTTAATACGCTCACCGCAAAAATATAGAGCGTTGTGTATGAGTCTATACATATACATGTATGTATACTTTACTATAATTTATTTTCTATTATAGAATCCAACGTAGTGGCGTTTGAGACTTTGAGTTGTTTCTTTATTTTTCCTCTATATTATAAAGAAAACATAGATATAAAGCATTCAATGTAAAGTAGGATCGAGCGGTTAAGTTATTGATTTTGTGTAGTCCGGAGAAAGAAAATGTCACCCAAAATTCCAAAACCAGAGGAAAAAAAAACGGAAACTAGAAATAACCAATCTCATACTTTATTTTATGTATTAGCCGATAATATTTTCACCTTTAAAAACCACTATCAACAGTCCAACATTTCAACAATTTTTGTATCAATGGACATTCGTTAAAAACATTTAACGACATTAAGTTTTTTCATAGTTTCAAACCAATGTTTTAGGGGTTTTGATCAGAAGAATGATACGAGTTGACTGATGTAAAACTTATCTCGAAATGGTGATTCAAATGGCTTGATTTTTGTGAGTTGGAAATTTAAATACCCGAATTGAAATACCGTTTCGTCGTTTGAATCACCGTTTCGAGATAAGTTTTACATTAGTCAACTAATATCCTTCTTTCGATCAAAAGTCCTAAAGCATCGGTTTGAAACTCGGAAAAAACTTAACGACGTTAAATATTTTTTAACGGAGGTCCATTGAGACAAAAATAGTTGAAAGGTTGGACTGTTGGTAGTGAATTTTAAAGGTAGGATTATTATCTGCCAATACACAAATGATGAGATTATTATCTCCATTTGCCAAAAAAAATATTGAGAAATAAACACATAAATTTTAAGGGTTATAGGGGCCATTATCGGATTCAAGGTACCCGAATTGGGTATGCATCCCAATCGATTTGGCAAGGTGTATCGGGTATAAAAATGGGCTTGGTAAAGCTATGACCAAGGGGAGAGGGGGAGTACTTGACTAGTGATTGATTTTTTTTTATTATTTAATTTTTATATTTTCTTAGTAATGGGATGTTTGTGACTGTTAATTTTCATTAACTTAAACTTATTAATTTTTTGAAAAGTTGCAAGTTGTTTGGTATTCCTTTTCTCGTGAGAGAGAAAGTTCTGTTAGTTATAAGATTGTAACTTATGACTTTTTCACAAGTCATAAGGAGGTAAAAATAAGGAATCCCAAACACCCCCTAAATCTCCATACACTCATAATAAATCTACAACAACTTCATACTTTTAATATGACATTCTCTAATTGGTTTATCTTTATACATAACTAGTTTTAGAGCTTGTGTCACACACGGGACAATTCAAATTATAAAATTACAAGTAAAGCAAAAATTACATAGCGTATATGAATAAAATGTATTACAACTATGCTTGTATCTATACTATGTCTGCATAAATTTAATTTTATGTATATCACTAAATGATTTTTTAGATGAACTTAATAAAAAAATGCACATGCCAAAACGTATCCCCGAGAATGCTTCTTTCTATTGAAAATTTCATTCTCGGTGTCATATATGTATAACAGAAAGAATTTTGGTTATGAACCAGTTTCGAAAATAAGACTTCTCATATGATAGTAGTTCTAATCACTTAACCTAAATACAGAAGGATCGTGACATTTTATCAATTTACCACCCATTGAAGGGAAGAAGAACATTAAATTATAACGACGGATGTTCTTCAAGAACTATGTTTTTCTGAGCTACACTATGATTTTTTTTATAAGTTTAATGGGGCTTCTCGACTTTTTCATAATGACAAGATAAAAAATAAATTGTTAACCCATTCAATTTTGTGAATATTTTGTTTCATTTGAGCATAGGTTTGCATGACATGTCATGTGCTTCCCATATAACGTTACGATCACCATTGAAGGAAAAATTAATGTCGACATAAATATTTCAAATTTGATAACAGTTAGAAGCATTGATAGGCGTGGATGGTGTAACATCTGGCAAAAATTTTCACTAATGTAATCATGTTTATCGTCTTAATATCACTTCCTTAATAAAATCTCTCTTTATTAAAGTTCTATATCTTGCAAAGTCCACAAAAAGTCCAAATTCCGACTCAAAACAAGTGAAACGTGCAAAAACCTTGGGCAACGAGCCAGAAAGTAAATAAATCGTTAGATTGATTAATAATCTCAAAATTCAAATATATACAAAAACATGTAAGACAATTAAAGAACATAATTTAGGAAGGCTCGAATCGCGAAAACTGAAAATAAGTAAATACAAGCCAGTGCAGGACCCGAAAAGGACCCAACCCTAACTATTATCAAGAAAATAGTCTTTATGATCCATACTGTCAGGAATTTGATTTCGTTCAAAGTCTGACAACAATTGTTAAAAACGGGATCCGTTTGGATATTTAAATCACGCAATACGTTAAAAGAATATCCAAAATCAACTAGTTTATAACCAATAACCCTTCACATACCCCCCCTTCTTGGCTGACCCCTCTACAAATCATCACCCCACCTCCCATTTGCTTCAATATCATTCCTCCATATCACTCCCCTAATCATTAATCCTTCTAGAAGATGATACTTGTTAGATCCACAACAATCTACTTCTCAACCTATCATATTATTCATCACTCTACACACTCCCTCCATCTCCCTTATAAGCTCTCAGCCGAACTCCCCTCTCACACACACATTCAAACCAAATTCAAACAGTAAACAAACACATATTAACCAACAATCAAGAATCATGAAGGTTTAAATCAAGAAACTAGAATATTAAGCTTCTAGGAAGAGGTTAGGAAGGAAGAACACCACTCTCACACCATACAATCATCATTCTCATCTTTCAAATCTCCAAGAACAAGTAAATTTTTTATTAAGGTTGGTTAATAGGATTAAGAGCATTAGATTAGTTATTCTTGAGTTGATTGAAGCTTGAAAGTTGAATATATGGATAATGTATGTATGTATGTATGTGTGGATGGATGGATGTATGTATGTGTAACAAGGGAAGATCAAACTCATTTACACATGCATATGTTCATCTTGAGGATCATACATTGATTGCTAAGTTTGATACTAAGTGTTGTTGATCTTTTGATTGTTTGATAAAAACTTGAATAAACTTGATGTTAGGGTTTGATGTTAGAATGGATTTAGGATAATTATTGATCATTAGTTTGATAATATGGACTTGAATTATCGAAAAATTGTTGTTAGAGATATACAAAACAAGAACTTGTTCATAAGTGAAAAATTTGGGGATTTTTGGATTTTGGATTAATTAAGGGATGTTGCATGGAATTATGAACCAATAGATGATATGGAACAATATATTTGAAAATGAAATAAGATACATGCTAGTGTACACATAGAACCAATAGTTGATACTTGAAAATTTACAAAGATTTGTTAAAGTTGCTAATAAAAGAAACTTTAATTAATGAAAAGTTAAAATTTTGATTTTGATATGGATACTTGATATGAATGTGTTCAATATGTGATGAATTACATCTTTAAACTAAGATATGGTGCATGATTAAAGAATGGATTAGTTAGCACATTGATTGAATTAGCAAACCACTTACTAGAAATAGAAACTATGTTGATTTGAAAATTGAAAGAATAAAACTTGAATAAAAAACTTAAGATGCATGAAACCCTATCAATCTAGTTGAATGAAATGAACTTAGATTCATACTTGATCAAATTTGAAATATTGAATTAGTTAGAATTATTAAAAGTTAAAAGTTACTATAATAGGAAACTTTGTTAGATTAACATTTAGAAAATTCATAAGAATACATGATCTTGTGATTTGAGTGATTTTTTGAAGATTGATGATGATAGGAATTATGGGAATT
This sequence comes from Bidens hawaiensis, assembly GCF_021521415.1. Lineage (NCBI taxonomy): Eukaryota > Viridiplantae > Streptophyta > Magnoliopsida > Asterales > Asteraceae > Bidens > Bidens hawaiensis. The sequence goes on along the minus strand of NW_027501641.1, from coordinate 39,294 downwards.
GATTGATAATAGTAGAGAATAAAATCATCAAAAATCTAATACTTGATTCTTTGAAAAATACATACTTGAACACACACTTTAGATTCTTCCAAAACAGACTAAGAAGAACTTTGTTGAAAAGTGTTATTTTAACTTATTGTAAACTCATAAAATAAGTTACAAATCTGGATTCTTAGGTTACATTTATAATATTTGTTCATATGAGAATAAACAAACTTGATTAACAACATTATTAACAAACTTAGAATATGAAATAGATACTTAAAATTTGTTTAAATGTGTCTTGTGAAATTATATGATCAAAATTGGAATTTAAGATGAAATATATGTTAATATATGTGTAATTAGTTCATAGGATAATTGGTGTGAACTTATTTGACTTGTCGGTAACTTTAACGGTCGAAAAATCGGCTTTTAAACGTAAACCGACACGGCTATTAGGGACTGTTTTAGAACAGCCCCTAAAGTTGTAAAATACTCATATGTAACATAATTTAACATATGGGAAAAGGACAAGATGATAAAACTTAGTCCTAAACGTTTCGTGTCGCGAAACCGAAACGAAAACGTTAAAAAGTTGCTATTTTAAGAAAATATTAATGAAAATGAAAACAAAATATTTTTACAAGATAACTTATAAAATTTGACTAATATATATGTAACAAGTACTTTTCAAGATTTAAAAGTTACATTTTTATACGAAAAACCAAACGGTTCGTTTTTAAACACGAAACCGACAAAACCGACAAGAATTATAAAAAATAATCAAGTAATATTTTGTTAAAACTTTCCAGCAACTGAACCTTAAATATTTTTTTATAATTATATATTTTAATTATTTATTAATGTAGTTATTTAAATAAGAGTTAACGAAAACCGAACTATACGTATTCGTTAACTCAATAGGAACTTTTTTGCTTATGTGCTTGTGTGGACACTAGATTAGGATTAATAAACTTAAAGGATATTTATAAACTAAAACCAATTTTTATTAACAAATCGTGTACTAATATAGGACACGAGATTTTGGAACGAAAAGCTTTAAACCCATGAGTTTCTCTATCGACCCCTCATTTTTGAATTGTTTTATGTGTTGTGGGGGAAAAACATATTCTTTTATCAATTTTTATTAAAGTTTTTATAAAGCATTTTATTTTACAAACTGTTTAAATAGTGGTATGAGTCAACAATTGGTTAAATAACCGTTAACCGAATTATTAAGGGCATATAAATATTGGTAGATCTATTGGGGTGACGCCCCCCATTTCCAATTGCGTTGGGTTAAAATGAGAATATTTTGAGTATGGTAGGTATCGAGTTATCAATTTTGAAAGTCATACACTTGTTGTATTCCTTTCTAGTCTACAAAAGTACGATTTGTTTAAAAGGTAAAATGCTTCGTTTTATGGTAAGTTCGATTATTGAGAATTTTGGAAAATATTATTACCATGTTAAAAGAACGGTAGGAAAAGGCCACTAACGTTGCTTATGGTAACGAATTATGAGAAAAGATGGTCGTTGAACCATGTAATGGAAATAATTGATATGGATTTGTTAATGTGTTACTTGATATACTGGTATAATACTGTTATTTCATAATGATTTATATGGAAGTTTCGATTGTGTTATTTTCATAATATTGATATATATATATATATATACCTATATATATGTATATACTTTTTATTTCTACAAAAAGAACTCACCAACATTTGTGTTGACGTTTATTTTTAATATGCTTTTCAGGTAAGTGAAGGTTTCGAGGATGCATGGAAAGGAGGGTGGTTTTGTGTTTGAATAATGAATAAAAATGTGCTTTTAATAAACCGTGCGGTAGCACGTGTATAAGACTCTGATATTGTAATAAATATTCTATTATATAAAAGTTAATCTTTTATTTCCTATTCTATTGTTATTGCTATCGGCATCTGTCATAACCCGAATGACTTGAGTTAAGTCTTCCGCTGTTTTAAATTAAGATTTTTAGGGTGTGACAGAAGTTGATATCAGAGCCAATAGTTATAGAGAATTAGAAAATATAAGATTTTCTAAACTATAACCGTATACTCAAACACACGCTCCTTTCCCGCCTCGCGAAACAGAATGGTAAGAATATATTAATAATTGATTATTACTAACTTGCTTTAATATGCTTTTCAGATGGCTCCACCTCATGTTATTGTGACAGATTCCGAGACGAGTGATGACGGGGCACCGTCATCCCTGATCAAGTTTCGACCCGTGGTTGCTTCAGGTTACCCTGCTTCGACTTCGAGGGCTACAATCCTTAGGGTGTACTCTCAAAATCGAAACCGAGTTAACCGAGAGGCAAACACTTCTGTTGTGGTGATCCCCCTGACTGAGAACATACCACCACCACCGCCTCCCTACCCAGAGCCAATGGTCGTGGAAGGTCCTACCGACCGCGAGCGCATCATCTCCCTCGAAGGGAGGTTTGCGGTTTACGAGACTATCATCCATGATCTCGTGAACCGTGTTCTAGGTGTCGAACACAAGCAAGGCAACAACGACCATTCATGCAATGCCTTGTGTCACTATGTGTTCGTCATCGAGAACCGTGGGGTGAAGACCGAGGCAAGGGTTGGAGGTTTGGAGTCGAAGAATGAAGTGATTGGACCGTGTGTGCACTACTTAATGGGCCTACACTAGATTGGGCTCATAAGTAGTATTTGTAGTAGGATGTTTTGTAAATTAACTTTAAACTTGTAGTCTTTTGGGTACTTAAACTATGATGGGTTGTGAATATAAGGTGTAGTATGTATTACACCTAATTTTGTAGCAAAATAACCCCCCCCCTTTGTATGGTTATTTATATTATGAATCATTTTATATTAATTTCTCAAGTTTAGAAAATTTTCCAAAACTAAAAAAATGTATTCTTTTTCTAAAAAGAAATCATGGTGCCTAAAACTAGACGAACTACTACCAACCAAGCATCCGCATTACCATCTTCTCAAGATGAATTAGCTCAATTAATAGCTCAACATGTAAACACGACACACTATCAACGAGAGGCTAACTGTAATTCAAGCCAAAACACCCGAAATACAACTAATAACGAAACCGAAGAAACTCTTAGAACTGAAACTCTTAATGAAAATCCCTTAGGTAGCATGGTACATGGGTGCTCATACAAAACTTTTCAAGGTTGCGGACCGAAAGAACTTACTGGTGCCGAAGGACCTTTGGAAATTATCCGATGGATCGAGAAAATGGAATCCGTCATGAAAATAAGTAATTTCACCCCTTTTGAAAGGATGAAATATGGGGTATGTTCATTCCGTGATGAGGCACTAGAGTGGTGGAACTCCATAAATCAAAATTTAGGAGAAGATGCCGCTTACCGTTTAACCTGGGAAGAATTGAAAGAAATATTACTGAAAGAATACTATCCCCGAAATGAACTCTAGATGACTTTTAGCAGTTAAAGATGGAATATACCTCACGATTCAATGCATTGGCATGACTGGTACCCCGAATGGTTACGCCTGAATATGAACAAATAGAGAGGTACATCTGGGGCTTAGATCCCGAAATCCTAGGAATGGTCACCTCCTCCAAACCAACCACTATCCAGTCTGCCAGAGAACTGGAAAAATATTTGACCGATACTGCGGTTCGCATGGGAATAATGAAAGATACCAGGAAGAAAGTGGTCACCCGAGAACCCGAACGAAATTCAACCGGTATCAATCAGAAACCCGACAAAATAAAGAGAAAGTGGAATGGGAACCAGGGAGGACAGTTCAAGAGGAACTTTGGAGCTGGACGAATATTTGCTGCTAACACGAAGGGAACAGGATGAAGCTTTGGACAGGCGCCTTCATGCAACAAGTGTGGGAAATATCATACTGGTGATTGTTGGAGATGCAATCGGTGCAACCGGTTTGGTTACATGACACGTGATTGTTACGCCAAGATCATACCATCCGGTTCATGAAACCAAAACCCGGGATGTTTCGAATGCAGTGTTGTAGGACATTACAGGAAAGACTGTCCTAAATTCTAAGGTCAAAACACCAAGGGCAAGGCATTCGATATGAACACGAAAAAGGCCCGGAAGGATTCATCCGTAGTCACCGGTACGTTTCTCGTCAATAATCACTATGCTTATGTGCTTTTCGCTACCGGTGCTGGCTTAAGCTTCGTTTCCAAATAATTTGAACCTCTGTTAGGAATAGAATCCAATAAGTTAGATACCAATTTCTCTATCGAATTAGCTAATGGAAAGTTAATAGAAACCAGCGGAGTCGTACGTAATTGTAATATTCTGTTAGCTGACCATAAGTTCAATATCGATCTCTTAGCCGTTGAACTAGGCAGTTTTGATATAGTCATAGGAATGGATTAGCTGTCCAAGAATGAAGTAGAGATAATATGTTTAGATAAGCTGGTTCGTTTATCAATCCAAAACGGTGAATCCCTGACTATCCAAGGCGATCAATGTAATCCCAAGTTAAAACTCTCCAGTATCACGAAAACCCGTAAAATGCTACGCAAAGGATATCCAGCATTCCTTGTTAAGAGCGAAGGATAGAAGATATTCCTGTAGTCCAAGATTTCCCAGAAGTTTTCCCTGAAGATTTGTCTGGATTACATCTTCAGTGTCAAGTCGAATTCAGAATCGATCTGGTTCAGGATGCCGCTCCGATAGCTCAATCTCCGTACAGATTGGCACCATCGGAAATGTAGAAGCTATCTAATCAGCTTTAGGGATTACTAGACAAAGTATTTATAAGACCAAGTTTCTCACCTTGGGGAGCTCCAGTCTTATTCGTGAAAAAGAAAGACAACTCTTTCCGAATGTGCATCGATTACCGAGAACTGAACAAACTCACCATTAAGAATCGGTACCCACTACCGAGAATTGATAATTTGTTTGACCAGTTGGAAGGATCAAGATATTACTCTAAGATTGACTTGCAATCCGGATACCATCAGTTACGTGTTGTAGAAAAAGATATTCATAAAACCGCTTTCAGAACTCGTTATGGCCACTATGAATTTTGGTCATGCCATTTGGTCTAACGAATGCGCCCGTTGTATTCATGGACCTTATGAACATAGTTTGTAAACCATACTTGGATAAATTCGTAATAGTATTCATTGATGATATACTTATCTACTCACGAACCAAGGAATAACATGAGCAACACTTGAAATTGATTCTAGAGTTGCTAAAGGAAGAAAAGGTATATGCCAAATTCTCTAAATGCGATTTCTGGCTTCGAGAAGTCCACTTTCTAGGGCATGTAATTAATGAGAATGGTATCCATGTTGATCCAACAAAAATTGAAGCAACTAAGAATCGGGAGACACCAAGGTCACCCACTGAAGTGCGACAATTTTTTGGATTAGCTGGTTATTACCATAGTTTCATTGAGAATTTTTCTTCTATAGCCTAACCCTTAACCTAACTGACCCAGAAATATAAGAAATATGAGTGGACAGAAAAACAAGAAGAAGCTTTCCAATTGCTTAAGCAAAACTTGTGTAGTGCACCAATCATGTCCCTCCCAGAAGGAACCAATGGATTCATAGTTTATTGTGATGCATCACGATTAGGTCTCGGATGCGTGCTTATGCAACAAGATAAGGTGATAGAATATGCATCACGACAACTCAAAGTGCACGAGAAAAATTACACGACTCATGACTTGGAATTAGGAGCAGTTGTCTTTGCACTCAAGATTTGGAGGCATTATCTTATTGGCACCAAATGCACAATCTTCACCGATCACAAAAGCCTCCAGAACATATTTGATCAGAGAGATCTAAATATGAGACAATGAAGGTGGGTAGAACTACTCAACGACTATGACTGCGATATTCGCTACCACCCATGTAAAGCAAATATTGTAGCTGATGCTCTGAGTAGAAAAGAAAGAGAAAAACCACTTCATGTCTGTGCATTGGGATTAACAATCCAAACAAGTCTCACCACTCGAATCCGTGACGCACAGAAAGAAGCTTTAAAACCTCAGAACATAAGAACTAAGAGATTGCAAGGTCTTGAGTGTGAATTCATAACAAAGTCCGATGGTACATTATACTTGATCGATCGAGTTTGGGTACCACGTTATGGAAATTTGCGAATCTTAGTAATGGATGAAGCACATAAATCCAATTACTCAATTCACCCAGGATCAACCAAGATGTACAAAGATCTCCAAGAATCTCAGCAGCCTGAGATTCCACAATGGAAATGGGAAACTATTACTATAGACTTTGTGACTAAATTGCCAACTACAACCAATAACCACGATTCTATTTGGGTTATTGTGGATCGATTAACAAAATCCGCTCATTTCATTCCTATCCACGAAAAGGATAGCCTAGAGAAGTTAACTCGACTATATATGAAAAAGCTTGTAGCTAAACATGGCATACCTGTTTCAATCATCTCTAACAGAGACGGTCGTTTCATTTCTCGATTTGGCAATCCCTGCACGAATCCTTAGGCACACGTTTAGACATGAGCACCGCTTATCATCCCCAAACTGATAGTCAAAGCGAAAGAACCTTCCAAACGTTGGAAGATATGTTGCGAGCCTGCGTTCTCGATTTTGACAAAAGTTGGGATACTCATTTACCGTTAGCTGAATTTTCCTATAATAACAGCTACCACTCCTGTATTAAGGTTGCACCGTTTGAAGCTTTATACGGGAGGAAATGTCGATCCCCTCTTTTTTCGGCTGAAGTTGGAGAAAAACAACTAACATGACCTGAAATTGTTCAGGAGAGCACCGCAAGGGTCTTTCAGATCAAAGATAGGTTGAAGGCTGCAGCAGACCGACAAAAGAGTTATGCTGAAAATCGTAGAAAACCATTGGAATTCCAAGTAAAAGATCAAGTTCTGTTGAAAGTCTCACCCTGGAAAGGAGTTATCAGATTCGGGAAAAGAGGAAAGCTGAGTCCCTGATACGTTGGACCATTCAAGATCACCGATCGAATTGGTCCAGTAGCATATCGACTCGAATTGCCTTCAGAGTTAAACGGAATACACGATGTGTCCCATGTATCAAACCTGAAGAAATGCTTATCCAAAAAATCATTGATAGTTCCTGTAGAAGATATTCGAGTTGACGACAAGCTTCGATTCGTCGAAGAGCCCGTAGAAGTTATGGACTGGAAAATACAAAAGCTTAGACGGAATCGAATCAAGCTGGTCAAAGTTCGTTGGAATTCAAGGCTAGGTCCAGAGTTCACCTGGAAACGACAAGACCAGATGAAACGAAAATATCCTCACCTATTCCCAGCAGAGTCTGAAGCCAGTGATACTTCCTAAATTTCGGGATGAAATTTCTTAAAGGAAGGGAGAATGTAACATCTGACAAAAATTTTCACTAATGTAATCATGTTAATCGTCTTATTATCACTTCCTTAATAAAATCTCTTTATTAAAGTTCTATATCTTGCAAAGTCCACAAAAAGTCCAAATTCCGACTCAAAACAATGAAACGTGCAAAAATCTCAGGCAGCGAGCCAAAAAGTAAATAAATCATTAGATTGATTAAATAATCTCCAAAATTCAAAATATATACAAAAACATGTGAGACAATATAAGAACATAATTTAAGAAGGCTTGAATCGTAAAAACTGGAAAATAAGTAAATACAAGCCAGTACAGGACCCGGAAAGGACCTAACTATAACTATTATCAAGAAAGTAGTTTTTATACTGTCAGAAATTTGATTTCGTCCAAAGTCTGACAAAAATTATTAAAAACGGGATCTGTTTGGATATTTAAATCACGCAATATGTTAAACGAATATCCGAAATCAACTAGTTTATAACCAAAAACCCTTCACATACCCCCCTCTTGGTCGGCCCCTCTACAACTCATCAACCCACCTCCCATTTGCTCCAATACCATTCCTACGTATCACTCCCCTAATCATTAATCCTTCAAGAAGATGATACTTGTTACACCCACAACACTCCACCTCTCAACCTATCATATTATTCATCACTCTACACACTCCCTCCCTCTCCCTTATAAACTCTCAGCCGAACTCCCCTCTCACACACACATTCAAACCAAATTCAAACAGTAATCACACACATATTAACCAACAATCAAGCATCATGAAGGTTTAAATCAAGAAACTAGAAGATTAAGCTTCTAGGAAGAGGTTAGGAAGGAAGAACACCACTCTCACACCATAACATCATCATTCTCATCTTTCAAATCTCCAAGAACAAGTAAGTTTTTGATTAAGGTTGATTAATAGGATTAAGAGCATTAGATTAGTTGTTCTTGAGTTGATTGAAGCTTGAAAGTTGAATATATGGATAATGTAATGTATGTATGTATGTATGTATGTATGTATGTATGTATGTATGGGCCGTATGTATGTATGTATGTATGTATGTGTAAGAGGGAAGATCAAACTCATTTACACATGCATATGTTCATCTTGAGGATTATAGATTGATTGCTAAGTTTGATATTAAGTGTTGTTGATCTTTTGATTATTTGATAAAAACTTGAAAAAACTTGCTGTTAGGTTTTGATGTTAGAATGGATTTAGGATAATTATTGATCATTAGTTTGATAATATGGACTTGACGGGTGCATCGGAGTATGACCCGTAAGTGAGCATAAACGATATAAAAATCAATGCATTAAGTGTTAATTTCATGAGAACTAGATAACTACTGTTGTGTGGTTATTTGCAGGTATGAGGAGATAGAGGATGAACTCACGAGAACCGTGGGCGAAAACGGAGAAGAAAACGGAGTTGAAACGAGAAAGATATGAAGAAAATAAGAAAATGTGAAAGAGCTCCACCGTGGGCCACGGTCTGGACCGTGGGCCACGGTCAAGCTGACCAAAAATGACAATTTTCAACGTACTGTGGCGTTTTGGGGAACCGTGGAAGCCACCGTGGCCCACGGTGGGCACCGCGAGCCACGGTCCGAGAGCTATAACTTCTGTTTTTCTTTGTTTTTAATCCGTTTTTCATTGTCTTTTCACATATCTATCATTGGAGAATGACTAGGGGCGATCTTGGGGGTTCAATAACATCAATTGTGAGTTGTGTAAACATTGAATACTTGTTTTTGATTCATATGATTGCTATAATTGAATCGATGATGAACCGAATCATGCTCGGCTAATTTCTTTTGTGTTCTCTCCCAAATTGTAAGGTTTTCCATTGAATGTTTGTTAATTTTTTATGTTATTTGTGGGATAGTAACATGATCTTTTGATTATATTGCTATGGTGATTGTGAGTTTGATTAGTAATTGTTAGTATAGTATAATTCGTGTTCTTGACTATCAGTTCTCGGTACCATAGGCAATTGGGATTTATTGGAAGAGAATTAGGGTTAACTATATAAAACTGATTATCGAGTGACAACCTTGCATTTTTACAAATCCAAGTACTTAGTCCTCTTTTATCACAATCAAACGCATTCTCACGAACTATGTCTATGTAGTTCTTCCCAAAAGTAAACGTTAACATTATCAATATTGAAAACCTGAAATCGGGAGAGAGCATTGTTTCTTATATTGTTTAAAACTCGTTATTTCTTTAGCTCTTTTTTTTTTGTTTATCAAAACCAAACAACAAAATCTTTGAATTTATTTTTGTACTTAGTTTAATATAGTTTAATTATAAAGCTACTTATTAACACATTTTCCACAAACTCCTTGTGTTCGACACCCGCTTATCGCTATCTAATTAGTTATAATCGGTTTATTTTTGAGTGAATCTTCGACCTCACATCATTAGGGTTTGATGTTAGAATGGATTTAGGATAATTATGGATTATTATTTTGATAATATGGACTTGGATTATCGAAAAATTGTTGTTAGAGATAAACAAAACAAGAACTTGTTAATAAGTGAAAAATTTAGGGATTTTTGGATTTTGGATTAATTAGGGGATGTTGTATGGAATGATGAACCAATAGATGATATGAAACAATATAATTGAAAATGAAACATGATACATGCTAGTGAACACATAGAACCAATAGTTGATACTTGAAAATTTACAAAGATTTGTTAACGTTGCTAATAAAAGAAACTTTAATTAATGAAAAGTTAAATTTTTGATTTTGATATGGATACTTGATATGAATGTGTTCAATATGAGATGAATTACATCTTTAAACTAAGATATGGTGCATGATTAAAGAATGAATTAGTTAGCTCATTGATTGAATTAGCAAACCACTTACTAGAAATAGAAACTTTGTTGATTTCAAAATTGAAAGAATAAAACTTGAATAAAACACTTAAGATGCATGAAACCCTATAAAACTAGTTGAATGAAATGAACTTAGATTCATACTTGATCAAATTTGAAATATTGAATTAGTTAGAATTATCAAAAGTTAAAAGTTACTATAATAGGAAACTTTGTTAGATTAACATTTAGAAAATTCATAAGAATACATGATCTTGTGATTTGAGTGATTCGTTGAAGATTGATGATGATAGGAATTATGGGAATTGATTGATAATAGTAGAGAATAAAATCATCAAAAAGCTAATACTTGGTTCTTTGAAAAATACATACTTGAACACACACTTTAGATTCTTCTAAAACAGAATAAGAAGAACTTTATTGAAAAGAGTTATTTTAACTTATTGTAAACTCATAAAATAATATATGATCAAACCTGGAATTTATGATGAAATATGTGTTAATATATGTTTAATTAGTTCATAGGTTAATTGGTGTGGACTTATTTGACTTGTTGGTAACTTTAACGGTCGAAAAATCGGCTTTTAAACGTAAACCGACACGGCTATTAGGGACTCTTTTAGAACAGCCCCTAAAGTTGTAAAGTACTCATATATAACATAAGTTAACATATGGGAAAAGTACAAGATGATAAAACTTAGTCCTAAACGGTTCGTGTCGCGAAAACCGACACGAAAACGTTAAAAGGTTGCTATTTTAAGAAAATATTAACGAAAATGAAAACAATATGTTTTTACAAGATAAATTATAAAATTTGACTAATATATATGTAACAAGTACTTTTCAAGATTTAAAAGTTACATTTTTATACGAAAAACCAAACTGTTCGTTTTTAAACACGAAACCGACAAAACCGACAAGAATTATAAAAAATAATCAAGTAATATTTTCTTAAAACTTTCCAGCAACTGAAACAAAAATATTTTATTAAAATTATATATTTTAATTATTTATTAATTTAGTTATTTAAATAATAGTTAACGAAAACCGAACTATACGTATTCGTTAACTTAATAGGAACTTATTTGTTTACGTGCTTGTGCGGACACTAGATTAGGATTAATAAACTTAAAGGATTTTTATAAACTAAAACCAAGTTTTATAAACAAAAAGTGTACTAATATAGGACATGAGATTTTGGAACAAAAAGTTTCAAAGAGTGAGTTTGTTTATCGACCCCTCATTTTTGAATTGCTTTATTGTGTTTTGGGGGAAAAACATATTCTTTTATCGATTTTTATTAAAGTATTTATAATGCATTTTATTTTACAAACCGTGTAAAAAGTGGGATGAGTCTACCATTGGTTAAATAACCGTTAGTCGAATTAATAAGGGCACACAAATATTGGTAGATCTATCGGGGTGACGACTCCCATTTCCAATCGCGTTGGGTTAACAATGGGAATATTTTGAGTATGGTAGGTATCGAGTTATCAATTTTGATAGTCATACACTTGTTATATTACTAGCTAGTCTACAACAGTATGATTTGTTTAAAAGGTAAAGTACTTCGTTTTATGGTAAGTTCGATTATTGAGAATTTTGGAAAATATTATTACCATGTTAAATGAACGGTAGGAAAAGGCCACCGCAGTTGCTTATGGTAATGGATTATGAGAAAAGATGGTCGTTGAACCATGAAATGGAAATAATTGATATGGATTTGTTAATGTGTTACTTGATATATTGGTATGATATTATTATTTCATAATGATTTATATGGAAGTTTCGATTGTGTTATCTTCATAATATATATATATATATATGTGTGTGTGTGTGTGTGTGTATGTATATACTTGTTATTTCAACAAAGAGAACTCATCAATATTCGTGTTGACGTTTATTTTTAATATGCTTTTCAGGTAAGTGAAGGTTTCAAGGAGGCATCGAAAGGAGGGCGGTTTTGTGTTTGAATAATGAATAAAAATATGCTTTTAATAAACCGCGCGGTAGCACTTGTATAAGACTCTGATATTGTATTAAATATTTTATTATATAAAAGTTAATTTTTTATTTCCTATTCAATTGTTATTGACTATCGGCATCTGTCATAACCCGCAAGACCTGAGTTAAGCCTTCTGCTGTTTTAAATTAAGATTTTCGGGGTGTGACAGGTGGCATGTCGAAAGTGTTCGCAATCTTTTCTTATATTCTAATAGCGGAGGGAAAAATAGTCAATTTGTTAAATCCCGAACCTTTTGATTATTTCCAAAAATGCCCTTGAAAATAAATTTGAATCCGAATCATGTTTAAAATTATAACTTTCATCTGTTTGACTTTTTCAAGTCAACACTTTAAATCCATAACAAATTTGACGAAAAATCTATTTGCATTCCCAAACTTTTAACAAATACTCAAGTTTCTCATTTTTAACTCTTAAAAAATTTTGACCTAAATGTAGTTAACTTGTACCAAATAATCAATTTACTAACTTTTGACCCATAAAAATCAAATTTAAGTTCTACAGAAAACCCGAAAAATTCCTTGATAAGAAAAAATAAGAAATTAAATATGATAAACTTTATTATGTCTGAAATTGATTCGTATATACTATCCTTACATTTTAACATATATATAGTTTACCAAATTAATTAAATAAAACATAAATTTATAATTTATAAATTTATATGACAATTTACAATAACAACAACAACAACAACAACAACAACAACAATAATAATAGATAAATGGATTGATTTTAAAAAATGTTTCGACTTTTAAGCATATTTTTATAATTTAATGATTAAAAAATTACTTTGTAAAATAGAAGTATATTCGAGTTTTGTTTTTCTTTAAAATCTTATACAATATACATAGTATAATATGTTAATGATAACATTTGAAATTATATTCTTTTCAATATTTGAGAAACATGGTTTGTTGTTGATTTTGGATTTCAAAAAGTATTTTGGACTAGATAGTAAAATAATATGTTAATATTTGTTTTTATAAAAATGTATTTAATATAAATAGAATGTAAAAGGAAGGTGAATAATTATTGATGTATTCCATATATTATAGTTAATTAATATATTAGTTTTGAAGGAGAAAAAATATAAAATTATCCAAAAAATGACAAATGTCCATAATTATTTACTTTATTATAATAGATAGATAGATAGTTTCTTCATAAATCTTCATACACCTATAATACCTTAGAAGCAAAGGGAGTCACTTTCATGTTTCAAATTGAAACTAGGTTTTTTTTAAACATTAACTCACACATCCACTGAACTTTTGTTCATTATAAACTCAAAGTCTCAAATCATGTGGGAAAGAATACCAATATGTACACAGGTTGACTGAATTAGAAGTCCTTTGATATCAAAACTAGTAACTATACATTATAAAAGGGATATTGAATTTAATAATTCAAACTTTGTTTCATTGGTCGGCATTAAGCCAAACTTTAAAAATGTATTATAACATTCTCAAGTTTTGACATATTGGCCACCAATGAGCTTTTCACTAACGGGGTTAAATTATGTTAGTTTTTTATGATGCGGATAATGACGTGTACTATGATGTGACAAAAATAGTGGTGTGGTTTGCTTATGTGGTAAAATATTATTTTTAAATTAAAATCAAAATTTTCTAACCAAAATAAACGAATTTTATCTCTCTTTATTAACAAAAAAATAAAAGAAAAGAACTATTTTTTTAACAAGAATAAACGAACCAAACCATTAGAAAATCAACGAACCAAACAACTTTTTTTAACAAAGATAAACGCACCGAACCACTTTTTATAACAAAACTAAATGAACCGAACCACTTTTTTAACAAAATTAAACGAACCGGATTATTTTTTATAACAAAACAAAACGAATCGAACCATTTTTTTTTTACAAAAATCAAAGACATAACTGATGGTCGGGTGTTTTGTATATATATTAGTGTATTAATTATGTATTTTATTGAATATATTGTTAGAACTTTGGTACTTCATACGTGTTTTTGTATTTCAGGTCATTGATCATTAAAGATGCTAATTTGGATACTTGTACAAGCATGGAATGATATCTCGGGAAGACCTAAGCGTGATTTGATGTCTTGGGAAGTGTTACAAGGATTCGGGAAGAGTATGGATGAGAAATCATAAGCTGATGCTAACACTGAACAAGATGGGTTGACAAAATACGACCTTGAAGTAAAAGGAGCATATCCTGAGCTAGAAAATGAGTTACAGGAGCCATAATATATGAATTTTGGGTTTCTCGATGAGAGGAATCTGAAAATGATGTTTTCTTAGGTCGCGATACGCGATGGGATGGTCATATGACCATCGCGTATCACGATGGACATAAAAACGGGAAAAAACGGGTTTTGACCTATATCTTCTATTTTGCGAACCCTAATCAAGATTGACGACTAGCAGAAGCTATTAGGAGATTTTGGGTGAATTCCAGGGCTACCAATCATCTCTTGATCAATCCTAATGGCATTCCTCATCATAATTGAAGATCTATCGATTACGATGCTTGGCTAGTCTTCTCCGAATCATACCCGGGATGTATAGTTTGAAACTTTTATAGTTTTTCTCATGTGATTAAGAACATTCTTGTATAATATTGATGGTTGATATATGATTACTGATGTTTAGTATTTCTGTGTGTTCAGTCGGTTTAGGTTTACGTTGTTCTGAACGATTTGTTACCAGTTGCTAGATAATTGATCATATGATTGTTTGATTAGATTGAATACAATAAAACATATAATTTCCCTTAACTGAGTCACACTGGCAAGGAACGTTTGATAACCAGTGCCATGTGTAAAGCAATTATTGATGTCTAAGGTTTTGTCTGGTTGATCAGTTTGTAGTTAACCAGTAATAATTAATCTGTTAGGTTGCATGAGATTACTGTAGGTTGCTTACTTGAATTCCCAGGTGTGATTTGCTTTGTTAATTGCTTGAAACTCGTTTATTTGCTTACTTGCGTAGTTCCATTAATTCACTTTATTCGCTTGTGTGATAAGTACTAAAAGCTAGTTACTTCATAATATTAAATCTGCACACGAATCACATTGACCACATACTCCTGGTGGATACGATACCTTACTTATCCTATCTAGATAGTTTAATTAGGTTTTTGATTGACTCAAACGACGGTCATCAAAATGGCGCCATTGCCGGGGAGTTAGTGTGCTTAGTGTTATTTGTGTTAGTTGATTTTTGTGTTTATTTTAGTTTTAATTTTAGCTTTGATTTTCAGTTTTTAGTTTAAATTTTATTTTTCTTTATTTTACGCGGGTTGTGTTAGTTGTGCAGATAACAGGTTTATGCGCACCCGCCACTCGGGCCGACAGTCTCCGTTAATTTTCGAGCCCGAAATCGAGAGGTTAGCTCGGCAGAACCGAGTTCAGAACAAAAATTCAGAGATGGAAGATCAGAACCAGAACCAGAACCAAAAAGAAAACCAGAAACAGAACCAGAACCAGAGCCAATACCAAAACCAAGACCCACTCCCACAAAATAACGCGTTTCACCCAGATAACATACCTGACCCACCAAACTTCAATAACCATAATGATCAAGATCACTCAGCTCGTGCTTCCAGAACCCGAAACCAAAACCGAAACCGAAACCTAAACCGAAACCTAAACCTTAACTTTGACCAAGACGGACCATCGTTCCAAATAATCACCCCAACCGCAGAGTTCGGATAAATATCGATGATGTTCAACCGAGTATTCTGACAGAAGATGAAGAAGAGGGGGAAAATAATAACGGGAACGAGGATTTTGAGATTGAGAACGAGGTAAATCGGTGGGTTAGGAGAAATCGGGCGGTTGAGCCCGAGAACGAGGTTGTGGATCCGGAATAAGTGGGTGATGATAATGGGGATGAAGAGGTAGAAGAGCCAGTTAATCAAAGATGGACTGAAGTAGTTAACAGAAACGGAAGGGGTCGAGACAGGGTGAATCGGGCGAAAAGGCCCGAAAGAGTTCGTGGTATTCAGGTTAACCGGGCCGGTTTGGCGAACCTCGGGGGGCTCAGGAGGAATTATATGGCCCTGGTTCATGGTGTTAACAGTCGGTTCAGGCCGGCTATCTCAGATGGAGCATCTCCGTTGATCCCACAAGAACGAGTGCCGGGACAACAAACTTTTAAGTCCCGGCCATCATACATTAACATTGTTCCACTTTTTCACGGGATGGCTTTGGAGGATCCGTATTCTCACTTGATCGATTTTTCGGCTATTTGTGGGTCGATTGGTGATGGTACTTATGATCAGGATGAGTTTCGGTTGCGGTTATTCCAGTTTTCCCTAAAAGACAAAGCTAAAATCTGGTTTAACTCGTTGCCGATGTACAATATCAGAAACTAGGCCGAGATGCAACAGGTGTTTCTGAACGAGTATTATTCGCAGTCGAAGATGAGCGAGGCCCGAATGGAAATTCGCAACTTTTCACAGTTGTCGGGCGAATTATTCCATGAAGCATTTACCAGATTTAAGGATATGATCAGAAAATGCCCACACCATCAGATTGAATTATGGGAACTGGTGAAATGTTTTGTTGATGGTTTGACATACGAGGATCGAAAGCATCTTAAGGCCTCGTGCAATGGTCAGCTGCTGAATCATCCTGAAGAGGATGATTGAGATTTCTTGGAATTTATGTGTGAAGATTCAAAGGCAGAAGCAGTAGCCGAGAGACGAAGACGTGGTACTTCCTCCAGGTCAGTCAAGTCAGTCACGAGTGAGTCTGAAAGAATTGCTGAGTTAGAACGTGAACTGGCTGGGTACAAAAAGGGTAAGAAGAAAGAAGTCGGGAAGGTTGGTGTTAAATTCCCGGTTTGTGAAGATTGTGGTGAACTCGGGCATAAGGCAGAAAATTTCCCTGAGTTTTATGATGACGAGGAAGATGAACCCAAGGAAGTTAATTATGCTTACGAGGATTCCAATGGTCAAGGGTTGAATTCAAATACCTATCACCCTGGCCTGAGGAATCACCCGAACTTTCGCTACGGGAACCCGTCTACACAGTTGAACCCGAACTTTCAGGGATCTAGCCAGAACAGGCCACTGGGTAATTACCGCCCGGGCGGTTATCAGCGGCAGCAAGGTTCGTATGATCAGAATCGGGGGTATAACAGAGACGGTAACCAGGTTGGAAATTCATCGGGTAATCAGGACCAGCTGAGGGGGTCCTCGGGAAATGCGGATGAGTCTGTGCACTCAAAGTTGGATGCATTGATGAAGATTATGGCAGATCATAAGGCTGAAACGAAGAAACAGTTTGAGTTACATGATAAGTCAGCAGAGGCAATGTTAAAGCAGATTGGTCAGCTCGCAGCAGATATGGCAAAGTTGCAAAAGAGCGCAGGTCAACTCCCGAGCGATACTACAGTCAACCCGAACCATTACTGCTCAAGCTCCAAGAAGGGAAACAATGTGTACATCAACGCTGTAAGTCTTTTACCTCATTTTGAAATTTCTGTTGTTGAAGTTGATTCACCACCACAGTTTGTTGAGGGATGGTGGAAGATGTTAGTGGTGAGAGTGATTGTGTCGGTCAAAATGAATAAATTTTCCAAAATGAATCAGAACAAAAAACATATGAAATGTCTTTTTATGAAAATTGCACATGTGAAAAATGTTTAAATGGTAAATTGACCAACATGAGAGATGAGGGGTGGAGAATAATACCACCTCAAGTAAACTCCAAGACCCAAGAGTGCCGCTTTTATCAATACAAATTGGGAAATTTAAAACTGATCGGACACTTCTAGATCTTGGAGCATGTGTTAGTATCATGTCCGGTAGTTTATACGATCAATATGAATTTGGCCCATTAGAAAGGGCAAACACCACCGTGGTGTTGGCGGACCAAACTCATACACTTCCCCGGGCATGGTGACTAATGTAATGGTTCAGGTGGAGGAATTTTTCTACCCAGTTGACTTTCTTGTACTTGACTATGCTAAACGTGTGAATAATACACAACCACAAGTCATATTGGGTAGGCCATTCCTTGCCACAGCACATGCGGTAATTGATTGTGCTAAGGGGATATTGGAAATTAAGTGTGGAGATTGTGATAAACGGTTACCACTGTTTGAAAATGCTACTAACCATGTTGTTGACAAGTGTGAATCCTTGAGAAAGGGTCACACAAAAGAGAAATGTGTTGTGACTGACAGGAATAAGCTAAGGAGTAGCATGAAGGTGAAAGGATGGAATGAGATGTTGCATGGAGTTAGAGATGGTGAGGAAGCAACTACAAGAAAGGGAAAGAAGACGAAAAAGAAATAGGTAAAGAAACCGCCAGAAGTAAATGAAAAATGGCAGGATCATGGCGTGCCAAAAGGTTGGGAGGAATCTCTTGATGAGCGTGCTTATAACGAGAAGGCTGCACGTGAGCAGGCCAGGCGCCCACCTTGAATGTCATAAAATTTTCAAATGGATGGTATTTGTACATTTTGTATATTTTTAGTTTGCATTTAATTTCAGTTTTTATATTACTAATTGTATTTTAAGCGTACCATCATAGAAAAAGCTAAGTGTGGGGATACTGCATGGGAAAAACTGGGATTTTGATACGTTCGGTATGTTTTTTTTTCAGAAAACGAAGTTTCAGTTAAGCTATTCAGAGTGCTTTCATGTTCTTGCCGTGGTTAATCCAGGTACGTGTATATTATGTTGTAACCGAACTTTGTGAGTGTAGTTCGCTATAAACCCTTACGAGACCCCACTTGTCCTCCCGAGCTACCGGGAGGTTTACAGGGCTGTTGCATATGCTAAATGCAATCGTGATTCCTACGAAAGTGAGTTAGGTCTTTAAACGTTTTAACTTGTTTAACAAAATTTATTATGAAACGACTTAATTTGGCTCGATAATTATTTTAAAAAAATCAATAGAAAATCAATTTTTTATAACTCTTAAAAGACCTAGGTCTTACACTTGTGAGAAGCTTGCTTCTTCACGTCTCGAGATTTTGCAGGTTTGATTGTCAGTTTGGTACTTAGGTCGAGACAAGGGTATACGAGTGTTTATGAGAGTTCGCGAGCCGACTGGTCCTCTTCCAGTCTCGTTGATATCAGGTGATTTCAGTTTCATAATTTTTTTTCATAGTTTAAATGTTAAAAGTGTAATTGTATAGTTGCTAGTAGAACCGTCACATTTGAGCCCCGAATTTTAAAATTGCTTAGCAGTCAAAAAGTCAGTTTCAACCCTGTCCCTCAAATGTTCATTAATTGTCTAACTATTTTAACATTGAGGACAATGTAAACCTTGAGTGTGGGGATGGGGGGAATTTGAAAATTTTAACCCAATAGTACCTCGAAGAGTGTTCAGAAACCAAAGTTGTTAACTGTTAGTTATTGCCATTAATGCCAAGTTATAGGTTTCTGGCCATGGTTGGTTTTTCAGCTTCTCGATAGTCTTACTCACAAATGTTTTCATAACGAGAAGTTGAAAATGGGGTCGTTTAGGCGGGGATAACGAGTCATGGGGACATGTACACATGTTTATATCGGCAACCTTATTCCTCCGGTACGTGTGTGAGTTGACCACATATATATAATACACATATGATATATAGTACACACATGTCATTTGAGTGCTTTCATCGATGTTCATGGATTACGGGATCGTAGTTGGCAAAACGCAAAAGTGATAGAGGCAATTAGGTTAAGCTTCGTCTGGATGAGCGAGAGTGTGGGTACTGGGGGGTTGGGCGTCATACATTATACATATGAGCGTGGGTAATGAGAGGGGCGGGGGGTTGGTTCCCTTAGAAAACATTTCTTGGACCTATTTTTCATTTGATTAACCCCGAAATTATGTTACGAGACGAGCCGGCTTAATAGGTTTCTTTGTATTTGTATTTGTAGTTATTCTAGTTTTAAGCATCACGTTTTTATGAGTAAAAAAAAAGCAAAAAGCCAAAAAGATGTATGTTTTTATTCAGTTACGTAATTAGTAGTTCGTTTGAAAAAAAAGAACAAAAAAATGAAAAAATTTTTGATGAAATCAGTATGTATGTTAGCTTTGCGTATTTAGAGGTTTTGTAATAAGTTAATCAGTTTGTATAGTAATTTTGTTATTTAGATGTTTTGTAATAAGTTAGGCCGGATTGTTTGAGCTACTTAAATATTTCCCTTCCATAACCTTACACCTGGCTCCGTTACAATCCTTTTAAGACCTCTTGATTTGCATTTGTGTCAAAGCAGTTTTATGGATGGATACTTGTTTATGAGTGATACTGAGAGCAGAGTGATACTAGCACATCTTTTGCTAGTCCAGATATTAAACCGAGAGGAGAGTTATTATATTATGAGGGGTATGAGCATGTGTAACTTAACCGGAAACAAAGTACACTTGTCTTGGCGGCTCTATTGTTTTTATTATAGCACTTAACCTTAATTGTGGGATGTCAATATAGAAAGTGTCAGTCTGGAAAACTGGGTATGACCTTAAACCTACTAGTATTAATAGTGATAATTTACATACATATGATGGAGGTTAATGTTTGCTTTGAGTTTGCTTGAGGGCAAGAAAAAATAAGTGTGGGGATGTGATGGTCGGGTATTTTCTATATATATATTAGTGTATTAATATGTAGTTTTATTGAATATATTGTTAGAACTTTGGTACTTCATACGTGCTTTTGTATTTCAGGTCATTGATCATTAAAGATGCTAAATTGGAGACTTGTACGAGCATGTAATGATATCTCGGGAATACCTAGGCGTGATTTGATGTCTTGGGAAGTGTTACAAGGATTCGGGAAGAGTATGGATGAGAAATCATAAACCGATGCTATAACTGAACAAGATGGGTTGACAAAATGCGACCTTGAAGTAAAACGAGCATATCATGAGCTAGAAAATGAGTTACGGGAGCCATAATATATGAATTTTGGGTTTCTCGACGAGAGGAATCTGAAAATGATGTTTTCTTAGGTCGCGATACGCGATGGGATGGTCATATGACCATTGAGTATCGCGATGGACATAAAAAACGGGAAAAAACGGGTTTTGACCTATATCTTCTATTTTGCGAACCCTAATCAAGATTGACGACCAGCAGCAGTTATTAGACGATTTTGGGTGAATTCCATGGCTACCAATCATCTCTTGATCAATCCTAATGGCCTTCCTCATCATAATTGAAGATCTATCGATTACGATGCTCGGCTAGTCTTCTCCGAATCATACCCGGGATGTATAGTTTGAAACTTTTACAGTTTTTCTCATGTGATTAAGAACATTCTTGTATAATTATTGATGATTGATATATGATTATTGATGTTTAGTATTTCTGTGTGTTCAGTCGGTTTAGGTTTACGTTGGTCTGAACGATTTGTACCAGTTGCTAGATAATTGATCATATGATTGTTTGATTAGATTGAATACAATAAAACATATAATTGCCCTTAACTGAGTCACACTGGCAAGGACCATTTGATAACCAGTGCCGTGTGTAAAGCAATTATTGATGTCTAAGGTTTTTTCTGATTGATCAGTTTGTAGTTAACCAGTAATAATTAATCTGTTAGGTTGCATGAGATTACTGTAGGTTGCTTACTTGAATTCCCGGGTGTGATTTGCTTTGTTAATTGCTTGAAACTCGTTTATTTGCTTATTTGCGTAGTTCCATAAATTCACTTTATTCGCTTGTGTGATCAGCACTAAAAACCAGTTACTTCATAATATTAAATATGTACACGAATCACATTGACCACATACTCCTGGTGGATACGATACCTTACTTATCCTATCTAGGTAGTTTTATTAGGTTTTTGATTGACTCAAACGATGGTCATCAATAACCACTTTTTTTAACAAAAATAAACGAATCGGACCACTATCTTACTATACTATTAAAGCAACCCATCTTTTCCACATGTCATTTAACTATGTTATCCACATAGGATGCCAAGTATACAATTTCTATAAATAAATTATCCACGTAATAAACAATCTAATTTTAAACATTAACTCATATGTTGAAATTTTTTTTAAAATAAAAGGTTATAATCACTATTTATTGAGTAATAAAGACAATTAATTGTCTTCATTGTTATTTTTTGAACTTTTGAGACTTTGTTATTTTTTTTTTGGGTTTAGGGAGATTATTTATGAATGTTAGGATTGAAGTGGTGGTTTAAGTCACGAAGTTTCGATTTATTGTTACTTTATTAAACGTCTTAATCAAAATTATAATTGTTATATCTCATTGTTATATTCATATATTTTAGCATTCTTTATGTTGTTTACTTATATGCTTTATAATTTCAATTAATATAGTTTTTATAACAAACAACTTATGTTACAACATCTACATGTTTATGATTTATAGTTTACAACATATGACTTCAGTAGATAATAGAGTTTAGTTAACATATCTTTTTTTGTTTCATGGTATAAGTTAGAAATATGTGGTATAAATTAGAATATGTTTTAAATTGTTATTTTTATCTGTTTATCTTTGTATGTTGGATTATTTTTATTTAAACAACAATGTGATACCTAATATTAATAATGTTAGATTATTTTACGTTTACAATTCATTAAAATGTATAACACATACACACATACATACATACATACATACACACATATATATAGTTTTATATATTTTCATCCGTGTGTAACACGAGATCTAACCTAGTTTATAACAAAATAAAACTAAACGATCCGAACATTTTTTAAACAAAAATCAACGAACCAAACCACTTTTTTTTAACATAAATCAACGAACCGAACCACTTTTTTAACAAAAATCAATGAACCGGACTACTTTTCTAATAAAATAAACTCAGGTAGAGAGAATTTAGGTCATAACGCATTTCATGTGGCAAGTGGTTCATGTGATAACGGTGGTGGTGGTTCGCTTCGTTTATTAAAAAAAAACTAGTTCGGTTCTTTTATGTATGTTAAAAAAGTAGTTTGATTCGTTTATTTTTGTTAAAAAAAGTTGTTCCGTTCATTTATTATTGTTTAAAAAAGTGGTTTGATTCGTTTATTTTTATTACAAAAAGTAGTTCGCCTTATTTTTGTTTGGAAAAGTAGTTAGATTCATTTTTTTTGTTAAAAGGGTGGTTCGGTTTGTTTAATTTTATTGAAAAAGTAGTTCGGTTCATTATTTTTGTTAAAATCAGTGATTTTGTTCGTTTCTTTTGGTTAGGAAAATTTATTTTTTAATTTATAAATATTTTTTTACCACATAAGTAGTCCACATCACTATTTTTGCCACATCATCGTAAATGTAATCATCCACATCTTCAAAAACCAACGTATCATCCACATAAAAACATATTCAACAATTTAAATCATGATCACACTATTACAAGCCACAAGGTATTGTAGTACATATCCAATGTTCTAAATCAGGATCACACTAGTACTTGATTTTCACACTATCTAATTATACACACCCCACACCCTCTTATATGCCAAGAATAGTTCTATCCGTAGCATATAAGGTGTTTTCAAAAAGACGTTTTTTTGTCTTCTTATGTTTAATTTTATTTTAGTTTTAATTTAATTTTATTTATTTTAATTATTGTTTTTTTGTTGTTTTATTAAAAAAATTGTTGATTTCCTTTATAACAATTATAAAAATTATAACGAAACAATGTAAATAAAAGACATACACACACACAACCATTACAACAAGCTTGTACAAGTGATAACAAAAATCTATCTAAATGATAGCGTTAACAATGTCGTTGTCGTGGCTATCAAGCCTACATCTGAATCCCGTTCTATCTTCGTCCTTGTCCTCGCGGCCGCGCCTGACGCCCGGTGTGCTCGCTTCATGGTTAGAACGTGGTGGCGATTTTTTGTGTTTTTTATTATCATGTAAATCCTAAGATTTGATCGTCTGTTAACACGCTAATGAAGTTTTCATTTAGATATATTTCTACATTTTGTTATTATTGTTTTTGTGTTTTTTATCGTACAACGTCGACCTCGCGGCCGCGCCTAATGCCCGATGTGCTCGCTTCATGGTCAGAATGTGGTGGCGGTTTTTTGTGATTTTTTATCATCACGTAAATCCTAAGATTTAATAATCGTTTGTTAGCACGCTAGTGACACTGCCATTTAGATATATTTATTTCTACAAACCATGTTGTAATGGTTGTGTGTATATACATGTTGTTTATTTGCATTGTTTCCTTATAATTTTTAAATCGGGTTGATTGTTGATCACGAAAATCAATACAAAAACCTTTTATTAATTACACAACAAAATAAAAAACAATATTCAAAATAAATAAAATTAATTAAAATTAAAATAAACATTAACATAAAAAGAAAAAAAAACACCTATATATACCACGAATAAAGTTATATGCTAAGGTTAGACCGGTTTTCAAAAGCACAATTATAAGTCTTATCCATTAATATAAAGGTCATTGAGTAGTAATAACGCGTATAAATAATAGACTAATATGAAAATCATTGAAAGTCTACAAACCCTGGAGTAATGTACATTGGTGGGGCATCAATCGTCTAGGTTCATGGTTGGATTTTCTTTTCTATATTCGGTTGGTTGATAACAAAAATTTCAAATCATTATGAATGACATGGTTAGCGGTTTATACCGAAAATGGACCATATAAAATCAAAGCAAGCCATAAGATATAATCATGTGTGTAGGGATTGGTTCAGTTCGAGAAGAAATCTCAATCACTAGATTATCTTATCAATGCTTGAGAATCAATGATGGCATATTGATGGCATATTAGTAATTAGTTGGAACACATATGACATTAAATAACTACAACATTGATAATTAACAATGGCATATTAGACTATTAGGCCGAGCGTACTGAGGCGACAAATCCCCAAATTTGAGGTGATTTTGGGCGATAACAACCCCACCCCTGGTGATAAGTGGGCCATATTAATAATTAACTGGAACATTTATGACATTAAATAACTACAACATTGATGATCAACGATGGCATATTAAACTATTAGGCCGAGCGTAGTGGGGAGATAAATCCCCAACTTTGAGGTGATTTTAACTGGGCCGATAAGGGGTTGAATTTGTCGCTGGTGAATGTTGGAAGAATATTATTATTCTATTAAATGGACCTCATTGGGGGACAATTTTTGGGCTACACCACCACTACATTCCTAAAATGAAAATTGCACCTCTTCTGACATGGAGCTATTTCCAAAATCGCCCCTAATTTGAAGCCCCCCACTACACATAGCCTTAGGCTATGTGTAGTGGGGGCTTCAAATTGGGGGCGATTTTTGACACATGGTGTCACGTCACTAAATGGACAAATTTTATTTTAAGGGTGTAGTGGTGTTGTAGCCCAAAAATCGCGCCAAAGGCTTGCCATTTATTTTAAGGGTGTAGTGGTGTTGTTACAACTTCGCCTACGGCGAAGTTGTTATAACTTCGCCTACGGCGAAGTTGTTCTAACTTCGTACTTCGTTTCCGCTGATCAGAATTGCATAGCGACGGTCACAAAATGCACCAACAGACTCCCCTTTGACCGTTGCTCTCAATTCTAACAAACACAAAAGATCATCTGTTACAAAACATGCACCAACAGACTCCCTCTTAACTGATGATCTTCTGTTTGCTCTTCAACCAGCCGTGTTTGAAACTGTCGTGTAGCTTCACAAATCTACCAATCACCCAGCGTCTTCCATATCAGATCTCCCCTTCAGTGTAAGCTTCTCCGACTAAATAGATTGAGGTCTTTGAAATGCATGCATCCCCGTGCCTAATTGATCATCTCAACCAATCACGTGAGTCCTTCTGACTTCACCAACACGTGAAGTTCTTCTAACTTCACCAACACGTGAAGTTGGGCTCCCTCCACAACTTCACCAACACGTCGGTATACGATAAGGTTTAATCTTCAACTACTCAACATCAAGTGATCAATTTCATCACAAAACCACCTTGACAGAATCTAACACACATGACCATTAATTAATCCGAAGCATCTTCAATCACCAGGGATAACGATCAAGAACATAAACACTTTAATTCCCGATTAAATCCAACTTGTTCCAGAATTTTCACTTTAATAAATAAGCATCACGTTTCAGGATCCAATTCTCGAACACCTTGAAAATAACATAAATAATATGCTCTGACCACAATCCAGTAATGACGAAAACCTTCAGTTCAATTTGACTTTCTTCAGTTGGTCAACCTCGAACAGCAACTATTTCATTGCCCACAAACACCCAAATATGTGTCAATATCCAGTTTCAATCAATATCCCATTCACAACCTCAACTCCATATCCAGAGTTGACACGTATTTGTTCACACGTAAGACCAAGAGATAACAAGTTTCACTCGTTAACGAAACAACGTCTTAGGTCTCACAATAATCGTGTACACCTGGCCATACAGACGAAAACTCCAAATTTTTTTTATTTTTTTTTAACTTCGCCTAAAAGTCAACTTCGCCTAAAAGTCAACTTCGCCCCTCCATAACTTCGCCTGTCCATAACTTCACCTGTCCATAACTTCGCCTGACTGATAACTTCGCATAAACCCTAAAATTTAAGCGACAACTTCGCCTGAACCCCATAACTTCGCCTGCGGCGGCTGTTCGGCCAAAAACGCATCAGAAACGTGCCAGAAACACCAAAACGCAGATCTTGAACCATAGCATAAGAGCCTAAGGCTCTGATACCACTTGTAGGTCCCCGCGGGGCGTCGCCTATCGATACGAGATCCGCACGAGGTCTAGGAGTGCGGAATCCTCCTAGACTCGGTTAATGGTGTAGAAGACGAAGAACACAATTACACACAAACACATACACGAACAAACACACGAATGGGATAAACACATCTGCAGATCTTTTATATAATAACCGAAACACATTACATACCAAACACGAAAACAAATGACGGCCGACCCGAGGTGAGCTCTACCTCGGGCCGTCCCATACGACTCTCCCTCTCGGTTTCTCTCTAGACAATTAAACTGATCACAAAACACTTTAACTTTCTGGATACTCAAACCTAAACAAGACACGTATATATATATCGAAACAACTTCGCGGGCTTGGGCTTGGGCCAGTAGGCGAAGTTGTTCTAACTTCGCCTACGGCAGAAGTTGTTACAACTTCGCCTACGGCGAAGTTGTTCTAACTTCGTACTTCGTTTCCGCTGATCAGAATTGCATAGCGACGGTCATAAAATGCACCAACATTCTTTCAACGACACCCGTCGAAAAATACATGCCAACCCCCCCCCCCCATGTTTCCCCTCTTATCAAACCGGGGAGGGGGAAGGGTGTTTTTTACACATATTGCCCCAAAATTGGGGTATTTGTCGCCCACCACCGCCCTCATTTACCAACACCACCCATCACCATCGTCCACCACCAGCATCCACCACTATCGTCCAACACCCACCACCACCCATGCACCGTTGACCGGTATGACCCGAAAGTCTGTAGTGTTCAATTGGGGTAAGTACCAAGAGTAAGATTTTGAAGAACTAAAGAAAAAACTCACACAATGTAACATCCCGAAATTTCAAGAATAAATAATTAATACATTATTTATTTAAGATGGAAAAGTTTACTTAAGTTAGTAGAGAAATAAAATAATAAAGATGGAATGATAAGTAGGCTAATTAGATGAAATTAATTATGGACCAAAAAGGAAAGATGGGCCTAAGGTTCATGGGCTTAAGGGAGTATAAATACCCCTTAAAACCCTAATCCTTTCCATTTTCATTCATCTCTATACCATAGCCTACACCATCAAAACACACACTTAACCCAATTCCCGTTTTTGAGAAAACCACACACAAAGACTCAAAGATTCTCGGAGATCTTGCCGTCGGATCGGTCTCAAAATTTAACCGAGTATTCCTGACATATAAATGAAGTTTTCCACCGAAAATATCTTCGATCAGATGTCGGGAAGTCCAGTTTTTATCAGTAAAACCATAGCAGCTCAAAAGTGAAGATTCCGGCGACTTTTCAGCTTTTCCGGCAACTGTAACGGCGGTTTCCGGCGAAGGTGAGCTGATGGATTTGTAGATCGGGGCGAGACGGTTCCGTGGCCGCTTGAATCACTCAAATCGGAGTTCTTTTGATATGGTTTTGAGCATCTCGAGTGATTTCATACAAAAACCTCAAAGGTACGTTTTTGTTAAAAAGGTTTACTTTTCATGAGCGGATTTATATGACAATTGGTAGGATGATAGATCGGGCCTAGATAAATTATAAAGCTTCAAACTTGATGGTTAATATGGACGTAAAGGGTTCATGGTTAGATACGGCTTATGAATGTAACCCTAGAACTAGCCTAAAGAACGTTTTAGGATTAAAGGTCCAAACTTTATACCTAAAATAGACTAGATCTTGATGAAGGACTACTAACGAGGGTAAAACGATTATGGGCGATGTTATAAAGGGGTTAAAGGTTCATGATTTAAACCTTTGAACAGTTAACTGGGCTATGATAGAAATGAAAAAGGATAGAAGGATGAACTGAGCTGGGGGTTTTCGGCCAAGGTTGAGGGTCCTTGGTCAAACCTCATGGTTCTCGGTCAACAGATGGCCAGCGAGAGTTCTCGGCCAGAAAGGTTCTCGGTCAAGAACACATGTTCTCGGCAACCTTGTGTTCTCGGTCAGAGTCTCGGCCGAAAACATGGGTTTTCGGTTAGGAAGGGATCTCGGTCAAACCATAAGGGTTCTCAGTCAACACTGAGTTCTCTGCCAAAGAAGTTCTCGGCCAGTTCTCTGTTGGGTTTGGGCGGAATGGACAGTTGGGCCTGAACCCAGTTATGATGTGCTGTTGGGCCTGACTTAGCTAGTCCACGAGTTCAAGCCCATGCGTATTTAAACAAACCAAGCCCATTATCCTGAGTTTAGCAAACAAGTCCAATTTAGATAGATGTTGGGTTAACTAAAATACCAACTTTAATAATTGTACGGTTAATTAACAAAGGTATATATTTAACAGTTAGCCGTGCTCAATTAAAGAAGGGGATTACGATTAACGGCAAGCGCAACCGAATCCAGGTGAGTTTCTAGCCCCATTTTCCTTGTTATGTTTTCGGGGCTGTGTGCATACTCGATGTGATAGTTAATACACTTACCTTAAATGGTAAGTGTATGCCATATATGATTTATGTGATAGATATTATGTTATGATTGTGAATGAAAGCTTGTCGATACGTGAACGATCTTTGGATATTGCACGTGTTGAAACGGGAGGTATGTGTATGAAAGATGAATGTGTATGATATAATTATATGTACGATATATGAGTTTGTAATGACGAATAAAGAAAGTATATTCATGAGTATGTAAAGATAGTACGAACGAAGATGAAGAAAGAGGGATCAGACCCTAATAATATTTCAGTTAGAGAAGACGGGATCAGACCCTTATAATATCTGAGATAGAGAAGTAAAAAGGGATCAGACCCTAATAATATCTGAGATAGACAAGAAAGGGATCAGACCCGAATAATATATGAGATAGACAAAGGAAAGAGGGATCAGACCCTAATAATATCTGAGATAGACAAGAAAGGGATTAGACCCTAATAATATCTGAGATAGACAAAGGAAAGAGGGATCAGACCCTAATAATATCTGAGATAGAAAAGGAAGGGATCAGACCCTAATAATATCTGAGATAGAATGGACAGTAAGTATATAAAGTATGAACTTAATAAAGTATGTACGTATGTATGAAAGTATGATATGTATGAACTTAATAAAGTATGTACGTATGTATGAAAGTATGATATATAAGTAAATTAGTATAGTAATTATCATGTATCTTCGGATGCATGATTGAAGGTAAGTGAATGTATTGTATGATGTATGATTAACTAGAACTCACTCAGCGTGGCTGACTTTTAGTATGCACGCAGGTGAGTAGGATGCGATAGCTGGCATGAGCGGGACACATGACAGAAGAATAAAAGCATGTCATCTGAAGACCTGATACGTTTTATAAGTTATGTTTTGATTTTGAAAGACAAGAAGAATGTTTTAAGACATGTTTATGAATTGATATTTAATGTTTTATGAAAGTTTTATATTTCGCGTAAAGTTTTAATTAACTCTGATATTT
Organism: Bidens hawaiensis; assembly: GCF_021521415.1. Lineage (NCBI taxonomy): Eukaryota > Viridiplantae > Streptophyta > Magnoliopsida > Asterales > Asteraceae > Bidens > Bidens hawaiensis. Next base: position 9,004 of record NW_027501641.1, on the reverse strand, counting down.
AGAAATGCGTTTATGAGTAAATCCAACGTCCAAATGTAGGGCACCGGGAACGGGGCCTTACACACAAGCTCCAATCCTTTCCCTACCCGATGGTGACGAGGATTTGGTTGTTTGTACTAATGCTTCGCATCATGGGTTAGGTTGCGTGTTAATGCAACGAGGAAAAGTGACAGCTTATGCGTCCAGACAGTTGAAATTTCATGAAAGTACCTACCCGATGCATGACTTAGACTTAGCAGCAGTAGTGCATGCTCTACAGATATGGTGACATTATCTGTATGGTACTAGGTGTACTATTTATACAGATCTAAGAGTTTGAAGTACGTATTCGAGCAGAAAGAGTTGAACATGAAACAGAGGAGATGGTTGGAGTTGATCAAGGACTATAACTATGACATTAAATACTATCCTAGTAAGGCTAATGTGGTCGCCGACGCACTAAGCCGTAAGAATGAGGAAGTCATTGCGACAGTGAAATTTTATAAGTTGATCGTTTACTCAGATATCTTCGAAGAGATCATCAAGGTACAATCTGAGGTTCTCATAGATGAAGGGTTAATAAAGAAGGAAAGAATCTTCGGACAATAAGACGAGCTGATGGATAACACTAATGGTGTTAAGGCTAGGTTTAACTGTATGTTGATTCCACTCCATGGATTTCATAAGTCAAGATACTCGATACACCCAGGATCCACCAAGATGTATCAAGACCTAAGGAGAGACTATTGGTGTCCGGGTATGAAGAATGATGTAGTTGATGATGTCAGCAAGTGCTTAACTTGCTTGCAAGTCAAAGCAGAGCACCAAAAGACTTATGGGAAGATGCATCATTTAGAGATACCAGAATGGAAATGGGAACACATCACCATGGATTTCATAGCTAAGCTACCACGTACAGCTAAACATCATGATACCATTTGGGTGATAGTGGACCGTCTAACAAAAAGTACTCACTTTCTGCCTATACGACAGGCTATCTCGTCAAAAACGTTAGCAAATATGTTCATAAAAGAGGTTGTGGCTAAGCATGGAGTGTCGTCAATCTTGTCTGATAGAGATACTCGCTTTACTTCGAGATTCTAGAAGAAGTTCCACGAAGCTATGGGATCAAGACTGAACATCAGTACGGCGTATCATCCTAAAACTAATGGGCAGTCCGAAAGGACGATCCAAACCCTTGAGGATATGATACATGCTTGTGTTTTAGACTTTGGAGGAAGTTGGGATGATCATTTGCATCTTGCAGAATTATCTTATAACAACAGTTTCGAGTATTGGTATGCCGCCGTTTGAGATGTTTTATGGTAGACGTTGTAGAACTCTTGTATGTTGGGGAGAGATTGGTCTAGAGGATATTGAAAGTCTAGAAGTTGTGCAAGAAAACTCTTCAAAGTTTGATCAGATCAAGGCAAGAGTGAAAGATTCTCAAGATCGCCAGAAATCCTATGTTGATAAACGGCGATGACCGACTGAGTTTAGCATTGGTGACAATGTGATGCTCAAGATCTCGCCTTGGAAGGGAATTATTCGTTTTAGGAAGAGGGGAAAGTTGAGTCCAAGGTACATTGGACCGTTTAAGATTGTAGGTCGTGTGAGCTAAGTGGCTTACAAGCTAGAATTACCCGAGGAGTTAGAAGGAATTCACTCTACTTTTCATGTTTCTCATTTGAGAAAATGTCTAGCAATGACACGTCACATGTGCCATTAGTAGACATTGAGGTTGATGAATAGTTAAACTATATCGAATAGCCTGTAGGGATCGTTGACCGCAAGAAAAAGCAACTTCTTCATAAAGTTATCCCTTTGGTGAAGGTGCTATGGAAGCATCGTAAGGGATCGGATGCCATTTGGGAAGTTGAAGAAGAGATGCGCAAGTTTTACCCAGATTTGTTTAGGTAATAGTTAGGTTTCAGGTACGAAAGCTCTTTAAGGAGGGAAGACTTGTAACGTCCTACTTTTGATAATAATAAATAAAAGAAATTTCGTTTACTTAATAATGTGTTATTATTTAGTTTAGACAAATAAAATATTAGAGTGTGGGCTTGGACATTAAAAGATGGAATAATGGATGGTGATGGGCCTTAGGTCCATGGGATTAAGGGTATATAAACCCCTTAAACCTCCCTAAAACCCTCATTCTTATCTTCTAACCTCCATACACACTCTAAAACACACACAAACACCTTCCTTTATCTCGGACCAAGATCCGAAGGAAAAGACCCGAGCTCTTGGGCGTAGAGCATCTTGACAAGCAAGACTTACACCAAGACTAGATTGTGTTCGTGAAACCTATTCGTCTAAGGTACGTTTTATAACGAAAAACTTGTTCGTTTATGCTCGGCTTGTTTAGTATTCTTAGATCTATATAAATAGTAAAGACGAATCAAACGTAATGATTATCGTTGAAATTCGTTAACATTTGATAGGTTAATTAGTCGAATATTGAACCATATATATATCGATTAAACTCACCATTAAAACACGCAATGATTCTCGTTGAAATTCGTTAACATTTGATAGGTTAATTAGTCGAATATTGAACCATATATATATCGATTAATATCATCATTAAAACACGATGTTTATGTGATTGGTTGATTAGGGTTCATAGGCGTTGTGTATACGAGTTCGTTGATGTCAATTTTTGTCGTTTCATCGTGATTCATGGGTTAATTGCAAATCTAGTGCTTGTTGACCATTTATGTTCTTGACAATATTGACTTTGTCAATTCGAGTCAAAGTTGGTTAATTGCTAACGCTTATTCGTTATGATAAGCGAATGGCTGGACATTCGTTGAACCGTCATAACGAATAAGTTACACTCGTATGCTCATGTAACGAATAAACCTCTCATTCGTCTCAAAGAAGTCACGAATGGCCTTATTCATTCGTTACTCATTCATTCGTCAAGATAAGACAGCAAATCAAACCATTCGTTATAATATACACTCATATGCTCTTGTAATGAATGAACCTCTCATTCGTCACATAGAAGTCATGAATGATCTTACTCATTCGTTATTCATTCATTCATATTGATGGGACAATGAACCAAACCATTCGTCATAACTAATGAGATAGCGAATGATGCTTAACCAGAAATAAACATTTAACCATTAATTATCATTTAAGTAGCTCATACCCAGCCAGGGGTTCTGCCTCTTGGACCCTGCTATGGGCTGTTGCCCCTAGACCCCACTGTTAGGGGCGCTGCCCCCGGACCCCCGTTTGTTGAGGGTTATATTAAACTAGAAATATGATGTGGGTATGGATAGTAAATTGATATGTGTAATTGCTATACAGTTAGCCACGTCCAGTTAAGGAAAGGAGTTACCATTAACTCTGAAAGGAACCGAGTTCAGGTGAGTTTCTAGCCCCATTTCCTTGTTATGTTTTCGGGGTTGGTGCATACTCTATGCAATAGTTAATACACTTACCTTAAGTGGTAAGTGTATGCCTTATGAATGTTATATGTATGTGAAAGGACAAGTGTAAGGATGAATTTATACAATTGTATGAATGTATGGTTGTATGAGTAAGAAGGGAACATACCCTAATAATATCTGTGAAGGTAGGGAACATACCCTAATAATATCTGCGAATGTAGGGAACAGACCCTAACAATATCTGCGAGTATGGGAATCAGACCCTAATAATATATGCGAATGTAGGGGGCATGCCCTAATAATAACTGCGAAGTTTATAGGGCGAAATGCTCTTTAAAACATATAAATAATTACGTAAGAATGAAAGTAAAAAGGAAAGAATGAAAGTATGTATGTATGTAAGTATGAAAGAAAGGTAAAGGGCTAAGTATTTAATATGTATCTTCGAATATGTATATATGTAAGTATGTGATCGCATTGTTGTCTGATTAACTAGAACTCACTCAGCGTAGCTGACTTTTAGTATGCACGCAGGTGAGTAGGATGAGACAGCTGGCTTGAAGAGGGGCACATGACAGAAGAATAAAGAATCTGACACCTAAAGAATTAAATTATTGATGTTTGAACTTAAAGACACGTTTTATATTGTCTAAATTTTAAGACTTATGTAATGAATGGTTGACCTTTATCTATTCCATGACAAGTTTTAATTCACTATGATATTTATAACTGTGTTTATGCCAACACCAAAGTAGGGCACCGGGACCGGGTCCTTACATGTGTCTTGGCCGTCAGGCTGTTAAACGATTTAAGCCATCAATTCGTTGCGGTTTAAGGTAATCAATTAATGCAACAAGTTCGTTTTTATTTGTATTACAATATCCCTGACGTTAATTACACAATCATAACACAAATTAATCAATTACGAATTCTAGGGTTCTTATGAATTTGGGGATTTTATCAACTGTTATATTTAACTTGCTGATCTGGGATTATAACTAACTGACACACTAGCCAACTTAGTTGGTGTGTGTGTTTCAGATCTTTGTACCTCCAGGGCGCGGGTTCGAGCCCCCTGGACACGGTTTTTGCGTTTTTATTTCTTTAATCATATTTTAAATATTTGGGTTCATTATAATCAATATTAAATGTAAACTAAGCATTATTTTATTAAACCAGCATTTAGAATTTACGTTTCTTGTTAATCAATCTCGTTGCAAGCTTTCGTATATGTGTGTGTTTGTATATGTATTTATGTATATATTATAAGTATATATTAATGATAAGTAGTATCTTATTAAAACCCGACACTTTTAATTCACGTTTCCTTGTCGTTGAACGTCTTTACAAACCCTTCATGTATATATATATAACATTAAACTTCGTTAACAATTCAAGATGCATATTTATTTAGATATTACTAGTATAATTAGTTATTTAAAAACGCTTCTGTCATAATTATTTATTTAAAGTATTTATATATCTATATCATATTTACTCAAATATTATATCTCAATCTATATTTAATTAAATCATTTAATTTGAATATTTTAATTATTTATTTAAATGTTATTATTATAAGTATACTTGATATATAATTTATTTATTTAAATGATTTCATTTATATTATATCAAGTATCAGCAATGGTATTTTATAAATAATAAAAATAATCACCCAATAATAATGATTTTACAGTAATAATAACAATAGACATTATTCGCTTAATCAATAATATTTTAAACATAAACATAATTCAATTCACATCGAAACCCTAAATCTATTATTCGTGTTATATCTTTTATAATTAATTTATATTATTATATATAACTAGGAATCCTTGACGGTGAATCCCGAAGGGTTTAACTTTCTCACATCATCTCTTGTAATTTGTGCATCTAATCAGATTAGTAATCACTCCCATATTTTACTTGTTTTCAATGTTTTGGGGACTTATGTGTACCTTCTATCAAACCTGATTTTTACATTGTACTATCAAATGCAAACTGTTAATATTTATGTTGTGTATCAATTGAATGACTACTTGCTACTTGTTATTTGCTTTTGTGTTTTTATTATCGCATTCGGAGAGGTACATCATATTAATCACATTATATTGTAGTGGCTGGCGTCCGATCGCATGACAATGGTTTCACCGACAACTCAATTATGGTAACCAATGCCCAATTCGCATGGCAACGATTTAGCCAGCTCATCGTTACTTGTTTACAGTGTTACATGCTATGGTTTGATTGTGTATACTCACATATAACAATTTTGCTCTTTATTTATCTATTATTATATTGTAATTAAAACTGGTGATTTTCTCATTCAAGCTCGTGTTGACAAAAAATTTATTTTGTACGCATTTACATGTTATCAGGTTGGATTGTTTAGTAAGATGAAGATAACGTAGAGATGTCTTTTAAGACTTAAAACTTATTCAAGATATTAGATTTGTTTTCAAATTTCTTTATACTTGATGTACTTAAATGTAAATTTTTTTATTTAAAATAATTAATTAGATATTGTTACTCTGCCATTGCATGATAGTAGCTTGTGAGCTGTGAACGATCAGTTCGCGCCCTGACATTTCTGCCTTAGGTTGGGGTGTGACACAAGTATCGGTACCAAAATGAGTATTTCGTTAATGATACCAATACCTAGGTTTTGAAAATCGGGACCGTAAATTAGGGATCAGTACCGGTATTTACAAATTTTTGCCTACGGTGCCGGTACCAAATCAATTTGTATCGTACCATTACCGAACCGAGCATTTTGGGTACCGGTACCAAGGTGTTTAGAAAATAAAACCGGTCCCGGTCGATACCTGTTTGAAACCAAGCTCATCCCTAACTTAAATTATCAGTTATGTGCGTAGATTTTGTTTCCAATCGATTGTTAGATCGAATTTAGAAATCTAGCTCTGATACTATTTATTGGATCAGATTTTACAATTATTAGAAAATGATCTAATTTTTATGAGTTCGAATCATGATGGTTGAATTCAATTTCAAGATATCATACGAAATATAAAAATCATCACAATATCCATATGACGTTACAATTAATTGAAATTGCTTTATAGACTCTATGCCCCCCTCAACTTTAATTGATCAACATCTCATATTAAACTGAATAGTACTCATTGAGGTGTGTGTGTGTTAAGTGAACGTATGTGATATGTGAACTAATGATGAAAGTGGCATATGCTATACCAGATCGGCTACAAACAAATGATACCGTTATATTAGACATACAACTATAAAAAAAAATATGAACCTAAATACTGACGAATAATTCATCAGTTGTTTGTCTTTTGCCTTTAGTAATAATTCGTAGTTATAAGTTGTTTAGTTTTTAACATATTAGTTTTTTTCAGGTTCCAACAACCTCTTAAATCCCGAGAACACTATTGAGTTACTCAATCTCAAAAGGCATGGTTCCATACTATTAATATTCAAGAAGAAAACTTATTGAAACAATCTATGGTTAACTTAACCAGGGTTGAATGTTAGTACAACCCAAAACAATAAATGAGCCAAGTATAGTGAGTCAAATGAACTTGAAATAAGTTGCAATCAAGCTTTTACATATTTTATAAAAAGTTATGGATTAAAAGGCTACATCTAAGTTAGTAGGTCACCCACTCACCCCTACAAGATATAAAATCCAACGAATATAATAAATAATAAATATATAATATAAAAATAAATCTATATATAGCCCGATATAGATTAAGAAAATTTTTCATTCGTTTCTAAACCAACCAAAAATGATGATATAACTTAAGTAAAATAAGTAAGTGAATATAATATCGAATCCGTTTGCTGTCCATTTTTGTCGTATTCTTTTCTTTACATTTTTTTTAGTTCGTGTCATGAATTGATATTGTTAGAAAAATAAAAATATTCTTGATGAAATATAATAGGTGGGTATCACATCATTCCCTATTTAAAAGATCATGCCAACCTTACCTTGATCTTGTGACCGTTGGTGATTTTCCAGCCATAAAGGCTTGATTGTATTTCCTTGTTAAGCCTCTTGTATTTCCTATTTATTGTATCTTTTCTCCTCTTGTATTTCCTATTTATTACACAGAGGCGATCAAAGTCCTGTGTTCATCCGGGGTCGCGCCTGTCGGGGGGGATACTTTGAGAGCATTGATTGATAAACATCCTGTGGTGGACCCCCCGACCATGCCCTCCGTCGTGCCATCGGAACCAGCCTTGCAGGTGGACGGTGATTGTGTGTTGGAATGTATTAAAACCTTCCCGAAAGGTACATCTTGTGGGAGGGATGGTTTGCGGGCCCAACATATTTTAGACGCTTTCTGTGGCCAGGGGTCTCCGACCGCCTCCGGGCTCTTAAAGGCCATCACTGATGTTGTCAACTTGTGGCTTGGGGGGCTTTGTCCAAAAGTTCTAGCGGATTTCATTGCTTCGGCACCGTTGACCCCCCTGTTGAAGCCTAACAATGGAATTAGACCCATCGCAGTGGGGGCCATTTGGAGAAGATTGGTGTCGAAAGTCGCTATGCGTAAAATAGGGAAAAAGGTGGCTGCTTATCTAGGGGATTTCCAATTCGAGGTTGGGATCCCTAATGGGCCAGAAACGGTATTGCATAGTGCTCACTGTTGATTTTTCTAACGCCTTCAACGAGGTGGATCGGACGACCCTTCTCAGGGAAGTTAGCTGCATATGTCCATCCATCTTCCCATGGGTCCAGTTTTTATATGCCCGCCTCGCCCGTTTATATGTGGGGGATACTCATATCGGGACCCCCTTGGCCCTCTTCTTTTTGCGTTGGTCCTTCATCCGCTCATCCTTAGGGTGCAGGGGACCTATTCCTTGCCCTTCCATGCTTGGTATTTAGACGATGGCACTATTATTGGTAAGGCTGAGGAGGTCGCTAGAGCGTTGGGCATTATTCGCTCAGAGGGGGCGTCTCTAGGGCTTAGGCTTAATATTCGAAAAACAGAGGTTTTTTGGCCGTCATGTGATGATTCGAAGAAAGTGTCGGGTTTATTCCCTGGAGAGATTAGCAGGCCTGCGATGGGAGTTAAACTCTTCGGGGGAGCGGTTAGTCGGGATGCAGGGTTTATTTGGTCTTTGGCAACTAAAAGAGCTTTGAGGGCGGTTGAACTTAAGAAACGCCTGCCGGACCTGAGGGACCCCCAAAGTGAGCTCCTTTTGTTACGCTCGTGCATGGGGGTTTCTAAGTTAGTGTTTGGGCTCCGGACCTGTCAACCTGAACATGTCAAAGAGGCCGTGTCCATCTTTGATAGGGGCCTGCGGGGGGCAATTGAAGATATTGTTGTGCGTGGAGGACCGCATTTTGGGGACCTCCAGTGGAGGTTGGATTCCTTCCCTATGCGTTGCGGAGGCTTAGGAATTTTCTCGGCTGAGGATGTCTCAGCATATGCATTTGTGGCTTCCTGGTCTCAGTCGTGGAAATTGCAGGACCACGTCCTGCGAAACGCTGGTGTTACAAGGGTAGATCCTGACTACTCTTTTGCACTTGGTAATATTGGAACAACTCTCCCGAACCTTGATATAGGCGGTTTTACTGATAAGGAGACCGCTCCCAAGAAACCTCAACAAACCTTGGCGAGTGCTCT
>NW_027501640.1:0-73881 GCF_021521415.1 Bidens hawaiensis | reverse complement strand
CAAGTAAAGAACGTGTGCAGTAGATATCTCCAGTATGGGTGAAATATTTTCTTGATTGCAGGGGGATAGGTGCCTTCATAACCCATTTGGGTAAGAACTTCAGTAAACTCAGCAGTAGAGTACTCTGTTGGGTAGTTAGGTTGATCCCCAAACAAAAGCACCTCTCTGATGATGGCTTCAGTAACAACAACCGGCTTCATCTGAATTATGGAGTCGATTGAATAACTCCATCCGCCCCTTGTGAATTGATCTTTGCATTGTTCCAGAAATCGGTAACCATCTTCTTGCAAATGACAGGGTTCTCCCGAAGAGCATGAGATATCACGCAGGTATTGAGATCAACTATCATCGAATTGAATTCCTTGTGAGCCATTGGTGGATCATACAAATGGCCAGCTATGTTATGGGTTTCCACAAACTCTAACGGGTTTTGATCAGCCATATCTGCACCAAACGTATCAAGTTAGATATCAAATAGTTTGGCTTAACAGTGTTTAACGACCCTCATAATTAGAAGAGAACTTGAAATGCAAATACAAGCCCAGAGAAAACACTTTTTACTGCCCAAAAAGATATTAATTAGCCCAAGTACACAATACTATGTAATTTTGGGCCCAGTCAGCGAGTATAGAACCCAGTAGGAGGGATCTAGGTCAAACCAATGAGTTTTTGGTCAACAATAGATAAGGGGGTTAACTGAGAACACGGGTTCTCGGTCAAGATTTGACTGAAAACATAGTTATTTGCCAAGATGGGGAGTTCTCTGCCAAGATGGGGAGTTCTCTGCCAAGATAGGGAGTTCTCTGCCAACATCTGGGTTTTCGTGCCATCATCTTCAACCATCGAGATCCCTATGCATCTTCCATTAGACCTGCAAGATCACTCAAAGATTTGACCGAAAACCTTTAATTCAACCCAAATATCCACCAAAACCCTAATTACTCATAAAACCAATGGTCGATTCATCAAACTCTTCATAAGAACAGTTTATGGCAACACCAATGTAAGCCTCAGTGACATGTAACCCTCATGTATCTTAGTCCAGTACCTGCTAGTCAAAAAAAACTTGAAACTTTAATTAGAGAAGATGGTTTTGATTTCGGCAAGTAAGAAAGAGGATCTTGGCAAGATAATTGAAAGATTTTTGTAAATGGTAAAGTAATAAAGGTGAAAGAAAGAGATCCTTAAAATATTTATACCAACCACAGCGGGCCAAAAACCCTTTATGGGTTCAAACTAAGCCTAAGACCAAAAGACAGCCCAAATGGGCTCATGACCCATTAGAAGTGATTCAAATCTTGCAAGGCCTTTTACCCCTAAGTTAAGAAAAATTTAATTTACACGATCATTTCGAGGAGAGTAGTTTCGAGGAAAAATAAAAGAATTAGACAGGGAAAAACAAAATAAAAGAAATAAGATCAAAATAAAATAAAAATAATTATTTATCCACAAAAGCAACTCCTTTTAGAATTTAAAGTCGGGATCAAATTTCAGTTCTTAGTAAAACTACCGCCTTTTTTTTTATGAAAAGATCTGAACTTGGAATCATATCGTTTAAGAGGCTGTCACAAGGATTCATGTTCAGCTTTATTATGACATAAGAGACAGGTTTATAGCAGGTATAACATACTTAGCATGATTTTCATTGCATCAGTGATATGATTAGGGTTCGTTTGGCATAAAGCTTAGATGGACATCACTTATGGACCTGTGGTGCCTCCTATCTCTTCTCAAAGCGTATTTGGCTTTCCCCAGATCACCCCAATTTGACTCCAACCTCCTAGTGCTTGATCAATAATTTTTTATAAACGTAAAATTTTAGGCTTTAAGGTTGAACGTTGGATTTAGAGCCAGTAAACTGACAAACCTTTCATTCGAGACATGACAGAACTTACTTGTGTGCCCCCATCTCTGTAGTTCTAGTTTGTCCCTTTAAGCCTTTATTAAAATTAATTTAATAATAGATAAGTAACTCATAAATAACTCTTTTGCTGATTTTTTTTGGAATAAATAAACATAATAGCACAATATTTTTGGTGATCAAGACACTAACGGGCTCGTGTATGACTGGGTAATTGCTTTTCTGCCTATCATTTGGAGAGATGTACCTGGAAACATGCACCTGTCTTCAAAATGATTCTCCACATTAAGTTCAGCAATTTTAGTTTATATCACTTCAACCTTTACGCATCATGGAAAGCTACCATACAATATCAATGACTGTTCTAGAGCCTTTTAAGCTTAATAACTTCACCCGTTAGGCACACAAAAACAATTTATCTATCATTTTTCAAAGGTTGGATAAATTTTCATTTGAAAATATTTTTGATGCTTCTGAAAAGCTGTTAACTGAATAGTAATATCATTTCCCATTGGGGTTACAAAAGAAACAAGCGTGTTGAGTATTCAGTCACCCCGATCACTATCAATCTTTTAGGTAAATGGTTGTCCTGTATGACAACAAGTGGTTAACCGACCAACCATGCATATATGTGCATGTCCTTCCAGCTCAAAGTTGTCGACATAATTTTATGTGAAAGAGCACAGAACACAAAAACACATCATAATCGCCCCGGGTGCTTTCAGTCGTTGAGTAAATGGCTATCCTGTGAAACTACAAGTAGAACACCGGACCATCCATATACGAGTATATGTCCTTCAGACTTGAGCAACCGACATAATTTTAAGCGAGAATGAATTATATTAAAATATATTTTTTAATAAAAACAACACACGCACACTATTTGTGTCTTTTTGATTTTTAACACACACACACTATTTTTGTCTTTTTGATTTTTCTCCCCCTAAATTTGTGCAGAAAACAAAATAAACTAAAATGTACAAATTTATCCCAAAAAGACTCAATCCTAGAAAAGAAGCATGTTAAGAAAACTCACAAGCACATTAAATTTTGCTGTTCCAACCGGTTTTGTAAATAAGTCCACCATGTTATCGGTGTGAACTTGTTCAAGATGAATCAATTTCCGATCGAAACATTCACGAATAAAATGAATTTGATATCGATGTGCTTGGTTTTAGAATGTTGGACAGGGTTTTTCACAATATCAATGGCCGCATCATTATCACAGAAAATAGGAGTGTCAAGAAATTCCAAACCATAATCCAGCAACTGATTTTTCATCCAGATAACCTGAGAGCAGCAAGCGGATGCGGCAACATACTCTGCTTCGGCGGTTGAGGTGGAAACTGCTTGATGTTTCTTACACTACCATGAGATGAGGCGGTCTCCGAGAAACTGGCAACCGGCTGACGTGGATTTCCTGTCAATATCATCTCCACCATAGTTGCTGTCAGCAAAAGCATAAAGATCGTATTCTGATTGTTTGGGATAACAAAGACCTAACTTCGGTTGTCCCTTTGGGTATTTAAAAATACGTTTAACAACAGTTAAATGAGAGAGTTTAGGATTAGCCTGGAAACAAGGATACTGGCAGACTACAAACAAAATGTCAGGACGACTTGTCGTCAAATACATCAGAGACCCGATCATCGATCTGCAGTATGTTTGATCTAGGGGACTCCCATCAGGGTCAGATGATAGCAGTGGTCTTTCCGCCATGGGAGTATTGGCACTCATTGAATCTTGAAATTCGAACTTTATTAGCATATCCTCAACATATTTCCCTTGATGGAGTAAAATCCTTTCTGAACTCTGACGAACTTGTAACCCGAGAAATGTAGTCATCTAACCCAACGAACTCATTTCAAATCTCTTCTTCATTACACCCTTAAATTCTGTACACAAGTAAGTGTTGGTGGATCCAAAGATGATATCATAAACATAAATATGTACGAGAATCAAATCTTTTTCGACAGTTTTCCGGAACAGAGTTTGATCGATAGTTCCCCGCTTGTACCCATGATCAAGAAGGTGCTTGGTCAGTGTAGCATACCACGCTCGAGGAGCCTGATCTAACCCGTACAAGGCCTTGTCTAGTCTGTAGACGTGATCTGGTTTCTTGGAATTGACAAAACCAGGTGGCTCTAATACCAATTGTAAGTCCTGAATCTCGATCACTACAATATGATATCAACTAGACGAGTATTGGTGCGGAATACCAACACTCGGTGATTCAAGAACACAAACAAGAACTAGTAAATTAACACGAAGTTGCTTCAAAACACACGTATATTATTAAATACGTCGGGTGCTTAAGCACTTACAATACTTCAACAATAACTAGGAATGAACAACCTTAACCCTATACATCATACATCTATATATAGGGAACCAACTAGTAATGGACGGCCCAAAACAACCATAAGCCCACCGAGAACTCTATAGTAGTTCTCGGTTCACCTACAAATCCAACAACCAAGCCCAAATAATCTAAGACAAACTTAAACAAAGCTCAAACCACACAACCAGAAACACAGTCTTGACATCCATCTGATACACAGTGAACCCCATGAATGAAGCATATGCCAGAAAAATTCTAATAGCTTCAAGTCTAGCTACCGGGGCATAGACTTCAGTGTAATCTAATCCCTCAACTTGACGAAAACCTCGAACTACCAATCTAGCCTTATTACGTACAATAACCCCTGTGTCATCTTGCTTGTTTCTAAAAACCCATCTAGTATCAAGAGCTTTCTTTCCTTCTGGCAGTTTAACCAATCTCCAGACCTTCAATTTATCAAACTGATTCAACTCTTCATGCATCGCATCGACCCAACTTGGTTCTTGAAGAGACATTTCTACATTTTTAGGTTCAATTTGAGAGATGAAACACGATAACATACAACTATTTATGTGTCCGGTTTGGCTTCTGGTGGACACTCCCGCTTCAACTGGACCTATGATATTTTCAATCAGATGATCTTCTGAATTCTTGATGGAATTAACTATTCAGATACATCACCGTTGGGTTGCAAATTCGACAAGTTCTCGATATCATCAACAAGAGGGTTTTTCCATCCAGACGTTGCCGTTCTGTGAGAGTATGAGGTGCCGGCGACATATTCATTTGGAATGTCATCGGGAAACAAGGTTCTCCCGAAGATCTGACGAATAGAACTCTCCCCCTCAACATTGGTTGCACTTTCACTCGGGTTTGGCGAGCATTCAGGTCCTGGAGTTTTGTTGGACTTACTGTCAGTAGCAGGTGAAACCACATTCGATTCTATAGTAACATCATCAATCAGTGGAGAGATATGAGACACAGTCCGTGGAATTTCCGTTGCAACTTCCATCGTGGAATTACATGGAAGTTCGGAGTTGATGACCAGAAACATATTGAATGGTTTGAAAAATTCATTGTAATCGAATAACAAGTCGGGACCGACACGAGCATCAGTCTCATTTTCTTCCAACCAACGAACTTCATGAGACTCTATAATATGTTTGGTGGACTTGTTGTAAACCCTGTAAGCTATATTTCCCGCATACCCAACAAAATAACACTCATCGGCTGCAGCCCCAAACTTTGGTGTGGTTTCAAAATTTAGTAATGTACATGGACAACCAAACGCTCTGAAATGTGCAACCGTGGGTTGATGACCGTAAACAATCTCATATGGTGTCTTCATCTTCGATTTGTTGATTATTACCCGATTCTAAACATAACATGTCGTGTTAACAGCTTCTGCCCAAAAGAACAGTGGCAATTTGGAGTCACACAACATTGTTCTTACAGCTTCGATAAGGGTTCGGTTTCTTCTTTCAGCCACACCGTTTTGTTGAGGAGTACGTGGGGCGCTGTACTGACGAAGCACCCCTTTTTCAGAGCAGAAATGATTCAGAGTCACATTCCTGAATTCTGTTCCGTTGTCACAACGAATTCCCTTCAGCTTCAGATTCAGTTGATTTTCCATGAGCACAATGAACTTCTTGATGAGATCTACAGTTTCACTCTTATTTGACAGGAAAAATACCCATGTAAAACGTCAGTAGTCAACAGTAATAACAAGACAATACGAGCTACGAGACAAACTCAGAACATGAACTGGCCCTAAAAGGTCCATATGAAGTAGTTGAAAGACAGATGAGATGGTGTTAATCAATTTTGGCTTGTGAGATTTTCGATGATGTTTGCCCAAAGCACAAGCCACACATTTTTCAACGGTCACAAAATCCTTGATTGGTAAACCACCCACTAAATTGTTTTTAGCAAGAAGATTCAAGTTTTTAGTATTAGCATGACCAACCCAACGATGCCAAAGCATCGCATTATGTTCCGACACTTTTGAAAATAAGCATGTTATTTCGTCAGGAACATTTTTGTTCATGTCGATCACATAAGCATTATCTTTACGTTGTGATCGAACAAGAATCCAATCTTCAGGTATGATTATACCAGGTTTCAGAATTAAGCACTCCTTTTTAGTAAAATGAGTTGAAAAATCTTTGTCACAAATTTTTGACACGCTCAAAAGACTATGCTTCAATTCTGGAACAAAATTAACGTTCTCAAACTTTAAAACACCGTTACTTACAGTACCCTTCTGAGTGATCTTTCCTTTTTCACCTCCCGCAAAAGACACGTACCCACCGTTAAATGTTTGAATGTCGTGTAACTGGTTAATGTCTCCTGTCATGTACCTGGAACAACCACTATCAACATACCAAGGTCTGATGATATTCCTCCATAGTTGTCTCTGAACAAATCGTGGGATTAGTTAGTTTTTGGTACCCAGTCCATACTTACACTGGGTGACCCTGACTCATCTACAGTTATTACGGATTGCCATGACATATCCTTTGGATCATCAAAAATAGATTTTCTTAAGTATTTTGCCAGAGATTTAGGCAACCATCTATGTCTGTGTGACTTGGAGTTATATGTACGAATGGTTGTCCTAACCTCCGGTGATTTGGTCGTGGGAGGGGACGAATCCACCCATTTCTCCTGTTTGGACTTAGTCTTAGTGTTTATACTCGAAGTTGAATTTGAAACATCTTTTCTGACCATTATTTTGGACCTGTTAGGTTTGGTCTGATGAGGACTAAACCTGCCATAATTGTTTCGATTCCAATCATCGTCAAAGGAACTAGCTGGATAGTGCCTGAATTTTTTTCTGTACGCATTACGAGGCATATATAGCATATTCCTTTGATAAAATCCGTAGTAGGGAATGTACAGACGATGTGGACAATTTCTGGCAATATGACCAGGAGTGCCACAGTTAAAACATGTTTGACGTTTTATGAAAAACTCATTTTGGGCAGCTCTTTGTCTGGATGGTTGTGTGGACCAGTCTGCTTAGATTTGCGAGAATTCATATTCCCCCTTTTAAACTTATCACCTTGTTTGTCATTAGAGCATCCCTCCTTAACATACTTTGGTGAAACAAATTTTCCTGATGTTTTTGAAATTTTTGAAGTTTTGTTTTTATTAGGAACCACATTATTAGAGTTTAAAATCTCAACCGAATCAACCACACAAGAATCCTTGCTCTTTAAAACAGAGCCCACACAAACAGTTGGAATAACAGAATTCAAAACAGGAAGTTCTAAAGAAATATCAGAAACATCATTATTATCAAAATCAAAACACGGGTCGTCATCCTCATCAGTCCATTGCTTCACAATTATTCTTTCTGCACATGAAGTAGATACATTAGAATCGTTCATATTTAAAGTAGACGAACCAGCATCAGCAGAGCTGGTTCCATCACCTTTTTCCTGTTTACCATACTTCATATCCTTTATCTTTTCTTCCTATTCTTTTGTGACACTCGTTAATTTCAGGTTAACTCCGTTAACTCAAACTCCGTCAATTCAAACTTAAGATCACTGGATCTATAACGCACAACTCATTACATTTAAACTAAGGTTTTAAATGACGCTTGACAATCACTACATGTGTAGTCTTTCGGGATTACACCGAAACGCAAACGAGTTGACGCAAACCATTAGTGAATAAACGAAAAACATCAAAACAATAATTATGTGATAATTATGTGCTAGACTTATGTGTTATGTGATAATATTGGTTAGAACACTAACTCATGATGCAAACAAGTTAATTTAAGCTAGAAAAGTAATATTTAAAAGTTGAGGGACCTGTGTGTAACATGTTATTATTTAATAATAATAATAAACCCTAATCTCTTTCTCTCCGTCACATCCGATCGGCAGCCCCCCCCTCCCCTCTCTTTGCGATCGGCAGCCACACACACACACATATCACCTTGTTTTGATCTTGTTCTTCATAATCGGAGCATCCCACACTCGTTTCTAAGCACCTCTCACGTTTCTCTTGGTTGTCTCTGCGTTTTTAAGGTATAAATATGAAACCCTAATTATTGAATATCATGTATTAAGTGTTCTTATGATTGATTATTGCTAGAGGATGATTGATTTTGTGTTGGTTATTGATATTGATGATCATATGTGATTTTGAATGGTGAAAGATTGATAATCATTGATTGATTGTAAACCCTAGAGGGTTACTACTGATTTTTATGATTAATAATGTTTATTACATGTTTTGAGTTATGTCATATGCTTAGGATGCATGTTAGACGATTGTTTGTGTTTGCTGAGTTTTGACAGCAGTAATTGTTAAACTTGAACGACATGTAACTTGCTAATTATAAAAGCAAACTGAGCTATTTATTAGTCTACAAGGTAATGCTCTGAGTCTAGCTTTCAGAAAGTCCAACCACGCCTAATTTGGAGGTGTTTTGGTTGGTCAAACAATTTAAATGTGATTAAAGGTCAAAACTGGTACTGGACAGATTGTAAATTATGTTTAGACAACTGTAACTAAATGTTAATGTGGAAATTGGTCGAGGTTGTTAACACTATGATGAGTTTAGTTTCAATAAAGTCCAAGTTTGTAATTTTTGGACAAGTAAAAGTTAACTTTTATTATTTTACAAAACTGAAGTGCAAATCTGAATTGTGAGACCTGCTGTTAGATTGTTTTGTAATTATCATATCTCATGAACTACAATACCAAATGGGTTGGTTCCACTTCTGGAAGTTAACTTGTTGAGTTAAGAACCTAACCCAACTGGTATTGCATTAATTGGATTCTTCATTTAACGGGAATAACAAATAACATTCTGTTGCGCATGAATTTGACTGCTGTGAGTTTGTTGTAATTTTTTGATCATTGTGAGAAATCTATGTAGAATAAAAATACAATAAAATATGTTCTGGAAACCTAATTCATGTATGCTTTTGTGACGATTTTTGGTGAATTAATTTTGATGCTATGATCTGTTGAATAGAGTAATCTAACTAGCTGCTGAACTTTGTGAAAATACATGAAACGTGCTAATTGCTAGATAATTGTTATGTTTTGACCAAATTGCCCTTGCGGGGAATAATTTCTAGTAATGTACACTATTAATACTTGACACGTAAATAATTGTTCACACACGTAACGTATCACTAATGTGCTTGTTGAGACACACACAATTCACATACGAAACACGAAACGTATTTTATGCATAGGAATTATTTGCCGAGTCTAGAGACTCGATAATAGTTCCAACACTTAGAAAATCTCCTTGTTGTTTAGAACGCTAGTGAGGGTTTTCTGTGATGCACATCACTTGGGTGACTTGTTTTTGGAATTCTTCGCAAACAGTGAGTTTCACTTTCCCCTTTTAAACTTTTTAAACGCTTTTCACTTGGGGGAGATAACATACTCCGAAACGCTTTTAGATTTTGTTATGAAATTATATATCACTTGTAAAGGCTAAGTGGCAAACGAAATAATTGAAGTCCTTCACACATCGAACCGTTTAGTTTTGCAAAATAGCGAGTCATTGTTGAGTAGTACTACTGGGTTTGACAAACCCCACCCAACGCTAAACTCGACTGGAGGTCGAGTGGGTGTAATCTTGGCTAACACATTACCATGGTCGGGATAGACCTGGTGGCAAGGCACATGATAAACAGTCAGCTTCGGTGTCGAACACTTAGTAATACTTGCTTTATAGGCTAGCTACCTATAGATATATAATCGATTTAACACTATCTGGTAACGCAAAACGCTAAACGCAAAACGCTAAACGCTTTATTTTATATAAACTTGTGAACTCACCAACCTCGTGTTGACACTTTTAGTATGTTATTCTCAGGTAGCCGAGGCGGGCGCGCGGTATAGGATCATGCATTAATTTGAACGATACTGTTTATGCAAACTTGTTTTAAACTATTGTTATTGGGTTTTAAGTCGTCCTGCGTGACGCAACGCTTGGCTTATGGTTTTTACCCTTCCGCACTTATTTACACTTAAATGTTTTCGTGTTTTGAAAACTTTATTTATGTTTTAATTGTAACTAATGATTCCGATCATGTTAGTTCACACCCTCTGACGGTAAAACTCCGTTAGTGGATTTTGAGGGTGTGACATCTTTGGTGACAGGAGTGGGGACATAATTATGATTGTATGGTGGGGGAACTTGACTGAATCCTATCCCCTCCCCTTCATTTTCTTTCCACCATAGTTGGTTTTCAATCATTGAGTTGACTACTTTACTGGAACCTTCC
The DNA here is from genome assembly GCF_021521415.1 of Bidens hawaiensis. Lineage (NCBI taxonomy): Eukaryota > Viridiplantae > Streptophyta > Magnoliopsida > Asterales > Asteraceae > Bidens > Bidens hawaiensis. The sequence continues at coordinate 63,410 of NW_027501640.1, read as the reverse complement.
GAATTTTTTAAAATTAAATTCTGCCTTTTCAAACTTACTAGTTAGATTTAAGATTTCTAACTTGGAAGCTTCCAGTTTAGCAGTTAACTCAACAATTTCTTGTTTGGCATCACGATGGTGACAACTCTTTATGCTAAAATCAGACTTAAGTTTCTTAATGTCCTTGTTAAGAGATTCAATTTTGTCTAAAAAACCCTTTTCATTTTTCTTAAGTTTGAAACTCTCTGATTTTATTCTTTCCATATCTCTACTTAGACTGTCATTATGAAGTTTATACATTTCTATTTTCTCACCACAATTTAAAGAACATGGTTGAAAGCGTACCTCAGATGAGTCTGGAGTAGTGAATGCCATGTATGCAAACTGAAGCTCCTTGACCTTCTCCTCAGCAATGTTTACTTCTTCCGAGTCTTCAACAGTTGCGAAATTCGTAGTCTGATTTCCAATGTTTAACGCAACCATCTGACCTTCCCAAGAGAACGTTTGAGCAACCATACCCCTTTCACCATTACCTGAACTACCTCCAGCCTCACCTCGAGCATTCCAACTGGAACCAAAGCCCTTTCCGTATTCCCATCCTTAGCCGGATTAGTGCATTCACAAGCACAATGACCAGGCTCATGACAATTGTAACACCTGAGAGTCTCTTTGTTAAAACCCACTTTTTGATTATTTGGCATGTTCCAATTATTTCTACCCGCCCTTTTGGTAAACTTCTTAGCACGGAAAACCACCATGGAAATTTGCCACGAGATGTCCATTTCTTCAACATCATCAGGATGAATCTGATCTAGTTTAGTAGCAGCCATGGGTTGAACCAAATCTCCAGTCAGAAAGGCATGGTAACAATTCATAAATCCTGCCATTAATGCGATATTCTCTTGAGTTTCTTTTGGTATAGTGGGGATCTGGCTGAAGTTCTGACTTGGGGTGGTCTTACCAGAATCATTTGTAGACTGACCAGACTTGGTGAAAAATACTGGAGCTGAGTTGAGTGAATTGGATGATGATGATTGACCAAGGGTAGATGGAAACATCTAAAAGTTTCCCTGTGGTGGTTGTTGAGTTGGCTTGAACAGTGAGAAGCTATCTTGAGACATAAGAGCACTATTAGACGCAACGTTATATCCAGCAGCACTATAAGAACTAGCATGATTTATTGCCCGTTGTTTATCATCCAAATCACAGGCTTTAATAGTAGCAATCATCTCAGTTATGCTTATTCTATTTGAGGTCTTTAGTCTTTTTGATAACTGCAACATTCATGTCCCAATTCTTTGGCAGAGAATTCACCAACTTGTTGTTAATTTCAAAGGTTTGTAGAAAGATTCCAACAGTTCTCATTTCAGTTACAAGAGATATAAGTCTTTGAAGTTGGGACTCCAGTGTCTCTCCCAGAACATGATTGAACATGTTAAGCTTTTGTCTCAGCAGATCTTGGCGACTTCTTTTCATGTCCTCATTTCCTTCATAAACCTCTATCAGTGCGGCCCACAATTCCTTAGCTGTTCGGAGTTCTCTAAATTGAAGGACAATCTCTGGCGAAAGTGCCATGGCTAGAGTTGAGAGAGCTTTCTCATTTTCTTCAACATTAGCAAATTCATCACCATCATAGTTAGCAACTACCTTTACAAGAACCTCGTTTGTATTCTCCCTTTGATAAGTGATCATTTGAGGTCCCCTCACAATGCTTCTCCAAATTTTCGCATATTTCATTTTGGCATAGTGTTCGAAATGAAATTTCCATTCACTAAACCCCTCATGGGACAATAAGCAGGGTATACGAGTAGCAGTACCCATGATGGAGTCAAGTTCTTGGTGAAGCGATGAATTGATGGAGCTATTGCCATTAGTGATCTGTGCCATTTTAATTTGAATTCAAATTAAGTCCAATTAAAGTATTAAGTCTAGTCAAAGGTCCAAGTCCAATACAAGCTAAGCACAGCAAAGTAAACTGGGCTGAGAGTGAGATGAAACACGTTGACCGAGAACTAGAATGGCATGACTTTCAGCGAGAACTCATGTATTGACTAGAGATTGACCGAAAACTAGAATGTTGACCAAATCTTTAACCGAGAACTCAGGTATTGACTAGATTTTGACCGAAAACTAGAATGTTGACCAAATCTTTCACCGAGAACTCAGGTAAACCGAGAACTAAGAGAGGCCAAGAATAAACAGCTACCGAGAACAATCCTCAGCCGAGAATTGATGATTATCAAGACCTATAGTGGCCGAAAACCAAAAGAAATCTTCAACAAACTTGTAACAAACTTCCAAAAATATGGGATTTGATTTTAATTTCAGATCAAGATCAATCTTTGCCTAAAAATAACTCAGTCTTCTTCTCCGACCAGTTTCTCTCCGGAAAATATATTATGCCCTTGTAGTCCCGAATCGTTGATATCACAATAACGAGCCTTAAAAGGTCTAAGACTCTGATACCAATTGTAAGTCCCGAATCTGGATCACTACATTATATCAACTAGACGAGTATTGGTGTGGAATACAAACACTCGGTGATTCAAGAACACAAACAAGAACTAGTAAATTAACACGAAGTTGCTTCAAAACACACGTACATTATTAAATACGTCGGGTGCTTAAGCACTTACAATACTTCAACAATAACTAGGAATGAACAACCTTAACCCTATACATCATACATCTATATATAGGGAACCAACTAGTAATGGACGGCCTAAAACAACCGTAAGCCCACCGAGAACTCAATTGTAGTTCTCGGTTCACCTACAAATCCAACGACCAAGCCCAAATAATCTAAGACAAACTTAAACAAAGCTCAAACCACAAAACCAGGCCCAACACTAACAGATAATAACAGTGGCCAGCTATGATTAGCTGATCACGTTACTTTCCGTGTCCTATACACTTCCCCTTATGAGTCTATTTGTGCTAGTTCTACTTTAAACAGTTAATCAATCAAGGACATCAATCAATTAATCCTTTCTCTAATATTAACATACACCATTCAATCATACCTTTACCTTTACTGAGCTTGCTTGAGCGACACATGGCATTCTTGAACTGCCATCTTCTTTCTTTTCTTACTTAAATCATGTTCTCTGTTTGAGTCTAAGCATGTAGGACGCTTAAATCTCTCGAATCCACAGTTTTCTGCCACATAAGTCAATAAACATGATCACTACATACAAAAAGTACAAATACACTACTGAGTTGATCATCCACACTGTTAGCCATGTGGGGTCCCCTTGCTCGCGTCTCATTACCATTAAGAAATGGACCGCAAGGGACACGCTACATTGTAAGGCCCCGTTACCGGTTCCTCAGATTTGGACGCTGGATTTACTCATCAACATAGTCCTAATCATCAGAGTTAATAAAAACATTCACGGAACATAAAAACTTTCATAAAATATTTCATAACAATTCAAAACTTGTCTTAAACAAATAACTTGTCCTTTAAAACTAAGTAATTAAATATAAACTTGATAAACGTCTTGAGTCTTCAGATGCCAGCCTCTTATTCAATGCCAAGTGTTCCCCTCAAGCGAGCTGCTTCATCCTACTCACCTCCGTGCATACTAAAAGTCAGCTACGCCGAGTGACTTCTAGTTAATCATTCAATATACCATACATTCATACTTACATACTTTCATATATAAAACACTTGCTTACCTTCTTACTTTCTTTTATATTCATACCTTACGTTTTAAAGAGCATTACGCCCTATAACCTTCGCACATATTATTAGGGTGTGCAACCCTTTAACCTTCACATATATTATTAGGGTATGCAACCCTTTATCCTTCGCATATATTATTAGGGTATGCAACCCTTTTAACCTTCGAATATATTATTAGGGTATGCAACCCTTTATCCTTCGCATATATTAGTAGGGTATGCTACCCTTTAACCTTACCTTGCTTTTCATTATCATCTCCAATATTACATTCATTCATAACATACATACATAACATTCATACCTTATATATAACATTCATTATGGCTTGCCAGTACGTGCAATATCCGAAGATCATTCACGTACCGACAAGCAATCATTCATATGTTACACATATAGCATATAGGGCATACACTTATAACTTAGGATAAGTGTATTAACTAATCACGTCGAGTATGCACACAGCCCAGAAAACATAACAAGGAATTGGGCTAGAAACTCACCTGGATTCTGTTTCTTTCTCTGTTTATCATAATTCTCTTCTTTAATTGTGCCCTGCTAACTGTATACAGAGTACATGTATCAATACTCGTCTGATCTAATCTAGTGGTCTAATATTAGTTTTCTTTTACTTTGTACATTTAGGGGTTTCATTCATTTTAACGTTATAGTATTATATCATTTTTGGCCTATACCATGCCTGCCATCAGATGTATACACGTATACATGTACGGTTCACCATGTATCTGGGTCTCGATGTATCAGAACTTAAAAGTAGGCAAACTTAAAGTAAGCGAACTTAGGAGGAGGCGATCTTAGGCGTAGGCGAACTTATGTACACGCGAACATACTGCGGCAAACTTGCTATCGGACGAACTTAGGTGTAGGCGAACCTGATAGCAAGCGAATTTAGCTGCAGCGAACTTGTATGGCGAACATGCTTGCAAGCGAACTTGCTTGCAGGCGAAGTTGTCACAGCGAATTGCTGCTGCCCGGGTTAGTTTATCGACCAAAACATGCATTTTAGAACCCTTAATCCGCTCGTTTATGGTTCGGCTTTAGTCTGAGCCATTCCCTAGTCCGATTACGGCCCAAGCTTGATCCGTTTGTAACATAAAGCATGTACCTTTAAGGCTAAACGTTTAATACTAGATCTAGGGTTCATTTTAGACGAGCCGCACATGTTTGCGGGTCCATTAGGTTTGTTTTAGCATCAAGTTTACAACTTTACGTTTCATTTACACCCGATCTATTCTCTTTCTAAGTTTCAAGACTAAACGTATATAAAAACATAAACTTTAAAGGTAAAAGGCATACCTTTATGTGTTCGGCGTGGTCACGGTTAGCTTGGTTATGAGCTTGGATCGTGTAACTAGCTTGAATATCGAGGATAAATCAAGGATCTTGGCTCGCTTGATCTTGGATCTCACTTTCTCTCTTGTGGCCGATATGTAAATGTATGGGTGTGTTTTATGGTGTGTAGAGAGAATAGAATGGACAAGATGGATGGAAATGGAAAGATTTAGGGTTTAAGGCCCATCTTTCCTTTTTAGTCCATGATTAAATTCCATTCTAATTATCCTACTTATCTTCCCTTTATCATTTTATTATTTCATGCCAAATCAAGTAAACTCGTTTATCATAAGAAATAATATAAAATATTATTACTTGAAATTTTGGGATGTTACATACTTGTAAACCCTACAGATGAAATTTTGCATCCTCACATATGGTGATGGTTCGGCGTATTGCTTGATAACGGGGGTATGTCATGTTGTGGGGAACACTAGCTATTAATTAATTGTACCGTAATCGTATCTAATGGCTGCTTGGTAGACTTTGATGCTTAAGCATAGGTGGATAAACAATACCCTTGATCGTCTTAACTATTCATGAAAAAGAGAGCAACAAAATTTTTAAATTTGCTAATTTGAGGTTTAAGTCAAGTTGGGGTGGTCTGGTCCGGTAAAAGCTAAAAATAAGCTGGTCTTAATTGTGTAAACCACTGAGTAATATTATTGTCGGATCTTATTTGTCCCGGTAAAGATTAAGGCATGGGTTTAAGTGGACAACAATATTAGTGATCACGGTTTTTGCGTTTTTCTGAGCTTTAATTTAACCTATATGTTTTTAAGACTGCATTTTCCGATTCTGATGCAACTGCATTAGACTTTTTCAGGGACGAAAAAAGAATAAGTGTGGGGGTATTTGATATAATGCTAAATATTTATGTTTCCCTTGTATATTTTATTTAATATTTTAATAGTTTATGTTCGTTTTTAGTCGAGATTTGTATATGACTTACACTTTTATGTTTCCTAGGTTACGGAAGTTGATTGTGATCGAAAAGGGCGAAAAATGAGTCAAAACAAGCCATAACGAGGATCTGGAACGCGTCAGGAAGGAACCGGAAGAAGAACCGGTCAGACTAGGCCGGTCTGACCGGCCTACCCATCCCCATGCGCTGCGCCTCATAATCATGGGGGCACACCATGGCCGCACGACGCCTAAAGGTGTCTGATGATATTTTTTGTTCGTTTTTATTTAGTGTTGGCCCTGTTTTCAGTATATAAACATCCCTAACCTTAACCTGAACATACCTTGCTGCCACCAGACGAAATTGGAGTTTACGAAAGCTATTATTCGAGTTTCGTGGAGGTTTTGAAGGCACGAGAACAGATGGTGAAGAGTTAGACATTTGCGAGTGAAGATTACGGGTTTTATCATCTTTGATTTTCCATTTCTTATACTTTCACCATGTTTTCAGTTTTATTTATTTTGTTTGATTTAGATTATACGATGCTAAGCTAAACTCCATAAACTACCTAGGTCGTGATGAACCTTTATTTGGTTTGATTTTGATTGGGATTTCTTTCGTTATGGATTTTATGCTTTAAGTAAAGTATTGAGTTTGAGTTAATTGATGCGTATGATTACTTGGTTTTATTTATGTGGATTTATTGTTTCGCATTGCCCTTGTTGATTGTTTCATTGGATAGAGTTTTGTTAGGTTATTTACTATGTGTTCTTGACTAGTTAATGATTGATATGCATTAAGATCATAGAAACAATAAAACTAATTAAATAAATGAAAGTGAGCTGCTAGCCTAAAATGCTGTAAGGTGATAGGTTATTGATAGCTCTTTGTTGGTCAGGATTGCTAGATTTAGTTCTTCGTAAGGAGTCCGTCAAGGTTTGATTGTCAAATTAGTCTATTAAGTCAATTGAGTCTACTTAGCTATCTTTGATTTCCGCGCTATAAAAGCATTCTCATCCAACCCCCTATCCTAAATTCAAAATTACACTAAAACACACTACAATTTCTCTCTCCTTTTCAATTAAATAATATTTTTTAGACCTTTATCTCTAACATTTCTCTTTCCATCACTCACAACCACTTTCAAAATATAATAAAAATTTATAGGGGGTGAACAATAGCTTTCCAAATATACAGAAAAATCACTACGTTTTCTAAAATATAAAAACTCTTCACTCACAATACCTTAAATCACTCTCTATATTATAAAAACACCTCCTCACATAAGATGAGGGGTTGGATGAGAATGCTCTAAGGTAGGATTTTGTTATAAATATACTTAAACATAAATAATTAAATAATCGTAAGAAAGTTTGATATTTAAAACTGGTGCGTCTTTAAACTTGTTAGAAACTCATAGGTGTCTTCTTGGAGGTTCAAGGGTCATGTTGGGGTTTTCTGTCAAGGGTTTATCTTACGATCCTAGTTCCACAACTTAGGTTTCCCAGTTAATTGATAGCCATAACTTAGGGGATTCTAACCTAGGTAGTTATTTCCATCATCTGAATTAATCCAAGTGTTTTAATAGTTTATTATATTTTAATTAATTATGGTTAAGTTTATTAATATAATAATTAATTAGGGTTAAGTAATCATTATAGTTTTAATATTATTTAATTAAATTAGGGTTTAGTTGTTAGTTTATTATTATTTAGTTTAAAACTCCCATTAAACAATATTATTAAATAGTCGTGTGTTTTAGTCGAGTCTAATTTGCTGGTTTCGTAATTTTAAGAGTCTCGTGGGTTCGATATCCGGACTTACTTAGCTATACTAGAGGCGACCGATACACTGGCTGGTTAGTAGTTAAGTTTAAGAGTCTAGAGTATTACTTAGTGTCTAGTTTTAGCGTATTTTGATTTGACTACTTTTAGCGCATCAACCCTAGTATAGCAAATCATTTTGCAAATAATCAATCTTAGTTACCTGTATCATGCATAAAATAATGTTTCAACTATAAATTGTTGGAAGGCATTCATGTTTATGTAACATCCCCATCCCATTTTTGAGAAAAAAGTGTGACTATAAAATTTGAAAGAAAGACTTTATGGAATTAAGAGATTTGCTTAAATAGATTTTTTTATACTAATAACTATTTGTAATAGATTCATGCAACGTTTCATTGTGGTCGTGAGTCGATTGGTTCAGTTAGCAGTTTAGTAATAAATGTTTAGTTGATATAAGTAAAGGGACCAAAGGGTCGAAAGTTCAAATATCATTTACAAGTTATGTAAATCTGGAGTGACTAGTTCTGCCACATTAATAAAGTAGATTTAAGAGGGTCAAAAGGGGCTTGTATCTTCATTTTGTGGTCAAATTCAAGTTTTGTATTGACTTTCAATATAACATAGTAGTTGAAGCATGGAAGCTAACGGGTCAGAGTGAAACTTTATGATTTAGTTCATCCTACAGGAAAAAGGGGAGTATCTCGTGTACTCTAGTTTAGTATGTGATACTTACACCGTATGCATATATCTAGTTATATGTGATCGTTGTGTGCTTAACATGTTGGTATTGATTTATTAATAGTCCATATGACAAAGAGATTTAATTTATGAAATGTTTATCTATAGATTGTAAAACATGTTGCTTGAAGTTGTGAATAAATCAAGATGGTCATATAATTGAGATATTTCTTTTATAGATTTGTAGACACCATGGTTGGAGTTGAAAGTAGTGTTAAATGAGTATGTTTTATTTGCAATAGTTGTTAAGAAAAAAATACAATGTTAGTTTGTTAATGATTAATTGGTATCATAAGATTACAAAGGATTTCTTGAGTAGGAATGGGTATAATGATGTGAATAGGCGGGTCGTTAGATAGTTTTGGCCCACTTTGATTAATGTAAGATTGAATTATCGTGTTTAATATTGGATTTGATGATATGTCATGTGAAAAAGTTTGGAAGTATGAGAAATAATAAACATAATTGGTTCTTGATGATTAGTAACAGGGAAGAGAACCATGAAATCGAACGAGCGAGTTTAAAGAATAAAAAATGGATTTTGATGTTGCATGATCTGTACCCTACGCCCTTGGGGGCGTAGCCTATGGCCAACAGGGCGTACCCTACAGCCAATCAGACTTCTTTGGCTTATTTGTCATGTTTTGATTTTGGTTTGATGCATAACTTTTTCTATGATTACTATATGTTATAAAACTAAGTTGCGTGGTTGTTTTGCATTTAGGTAATGTTCATGGAAAAGAATATGGATCATGATCAAGCGCTCGAGACATTAAGCGGACACATATCTCAAAGATTTGGTTACGATTTGCAAATAGATAAAAAGATTAAGAATTAACAATCTGCTTCAAACATAGATATCATGTTTTGTAAATATTGTATTATGATACTTAACGGATTTAACTATTGTTTGGTTGTTCAAAAAAACATAAAATTTTCGGGACCAAATTTCCACGTGATTTAAAAGCATTCCGTCGAGTCATTTTGAATCATTTTTTTTCATGTTAAGATGTTACAATTTAGTATATAGATAATAGGTTTAAAATGTGAAATCTAATACGTCAAATGTAAATCCAAAGAACACATGAATAAACCACAGATGTGTGTGATCAAACCTTAGATGATAGTTATTCGACGTTGAAGGTCAAGATTTTTGATACTCAACTCAAAGTCAAGATTTTAGATGCTCGACTCAAAACTCAATATCTTAGATATCGGTTTCAATGAATAGATCATCGTCCTCATCAGCATACAAACACAAACAAAAGTCTAACACATAGCAATAGAATATCACGTAGACAGAGAATTTATATTTACATAACTTGTTGGAAATTGATAATTGATATATGATATAGATGCATGATACACCCCAAAATATAAAATATGTAAACAGGGACATGAAATACTCACTTGGATAATGAGGATGGTATTGATAATAGGTTAAACGAGATGAACGAACGGTTTGTTGAAACATAACTAACAATCCTAAACAAGTATACAAATATGCAAAAATCAATCACCAAACTAACTAAACAGAAAATTGTAACAAGCTTGATATTTAGGGTTAATATGACGAATATGGGGATCTGATTCAGGTTTTGATTAGGAAAAATAGAAAAGATTGTATAAATGTAATTATATGAACAAGTGACTAGTATGATTCATTATCAAAATAATTTTGAAACACGTCACCGGTTAGTTTAGTGATGGCTGGGTCTAAATCGTGTATTATTTGTGTTAACAGTTTAGTTTTATTAAGATTTATTGTTAGCAGTGGTACTTCAAACTTGCGTTTGTATTTCAGGTGTGTGAGCATTAAAGATACTAGTTGAATTCTTTTAGGAGTAAAATAGGATTATCTTGGGCTAGAAAATGAGTTAATGGACCCACACTATATGAATTTAGGTTTCTCAACGAGACAAATATGAAAATTAAGTTATATTAGCTTGCGATAGACGAACAAAAGGTGATAAATCCTTCTCGCTATGCGAATGACATAAAAAATGGGGGAAAACCCTAATCGTTGATATTATCTTGTTTCAGCCCCCATTCAACATATCTATCACTCCACAGGCTATTGAAAACCTCGGAGGCGATTTTATATCATCTCAAAGCTCCAATATCATTAATCCTTTCCTGCTTAAGTTGGATGCAGTGGAGTGAAGAACTTAGTTTATTTGACTTTTAGGTTATTATAATAATAAGGAACATTTGATTGATTTGGGTTCTTTTGATTCTTCTTTTGACTTGTGTACTTGGTGATTTAATAAAATAATAGAGATATTGACATTATTTTTTATGTTAGTGTCTTGTGAGCTCTGAGCAATCAGTTTGCACCCCGGCATTCCCGCCTTAGGTTGGGGTGTGACAATGATAAACTAGAATCCCAAATAAAAAACTGTTTAATGAATAAAAAAAAACATAAAGATAGATTAATGATGAAACTAATCATACTTCAGTCCAATTATTGATAGGTAACACAGATACATTCAATATCATACAAAAGCCCTACACCTAAAGTGGTCACAAGTGGTTCAGCCATGCCTCTGCATGATGAATGACTCGATTATGTGCTAAACGAAAGAAAAAACAGAAGGATTAACGACCCAGGAGCTCTAAATTGGTAGAAAATAGCCTCCTTGGTCGTCAATAACTTCTAGAATGATAGATATGTTGAATGGGGGCTAAAAACAGATTATATCAACGATTAGGGTTTTTTTTCGTGGGCCGTGAGGCCCGTTTACATAGGCTGAAGTTGTGCTCTGTAGCGTAGTGTGACAGAGACAAAGGTTGGTCGTCGCGTAGCGCGACGGGGGTCTTAACCGCCTTTGATTATTTTAATCTATCGCGTAGCGCGGCGGATGTGGATGCTGGATGTCACGTATCACAACACCGACCACTAGGGTTGCATCGTCAACCCTAGGTTCACCTGAAAAAAGGTGCCACGTGTTAACACGTGTCACTCGATCGTAATGGTCACGTCGCGCAGCACGACAGAGAGAGAGGTAATTCGTCACGTAGCGCGACACCACCCTTTTTCTCGATTTTCTCCTAACTCAATCGCACAGAGCGACAGGCATGATGATTATCCGTCACGTAGCATGATGGACACAAAAATTCAAAATTTATACTTTTGGTCCCTCTACATTTAAATATGCTAAGGCTGCTCTCAAGCTTGGTGATGCGAGTGTGCCATCAAAACACCACGTTTCTCCCATTGCCCTTGCCCGTGCGTATGTGCTTTGGGTGCTTTGCACCCTTGCTAAGGCCACTGGATGCATCTTTTCGTATAAGAATATTATGTTGTGATACATTCTCCGTATAAGGAGCTCACAAGTTTCTGCTTCTACCAATGTGGGACAAATTACATTTTCTTCTTATACCCATGTGAGATGATTCCACTTTCTTCTTTCTCCAATGTGAGATGAACCCACTTTTCGTATTTCACTTTGTTCACTCCATATTTTTGGGACTATTTTGAGTCCATGATCTTTTCTAAGTTGTCAAATTTAAATCAAAACTTTTGGGATGTTACATCCACCCCATATTGAAATGAATCTCGCCCTTTAGATTCGTTGTCTAAGGATTTGTATCTCCTCTTTCTAGATTCTGAATTTTGTAGTCTAAGATTCATTTGAAACTTTTCTGAAATGGTTTATTATTTCTCCATCTTCTAAGAGATAATGCTTAATTAATACATCATTTGTTTTTTATGACCAATGTGCTTAACTACTGGTTTTTTGCATTCTACTATATACTAGAATAGTCCTTATGATTCTGTCTATCGAATCTATTCTATCACTGATCTTGATTTATCCACACTCTTGGATGAGTTATTGGATATCATATTCGGAAAGTATTGTTGTACCTTTACTTAATTATATATGATATTCTATTAGTTTCATTTCTTGAATACATATTTGAACTCTTTTTCTTTTGGATTTTTTATCAATCACAATTCGTTCTATGTTTTCAATGATATATTGTCTTTATATATCTCCCAATGTTTGATTTATCTTTTCTATTCATCGTTTGGGATGATAAATTAAATCAACGTGTTATTCTTTTGAGTTTATGAAAACTCTTCAAATTTGAAAATCTAACTATCTTTTCTTTATAGACAATGGATATGAGCATTCTTTTGTATTGACGCGATCTGTATGCTAATATTCTATTTATAATATAGGGAATTAAATACCCTTTTTATATTTACAAAACTTCTCATTTGAATACGAGTTACAACTAGTGTTCAAAAGTTAACTAATCTACTAGTTAATGCTTCAAGAATTCTGGCATTCACTTGTTTGCTATTGTCTTGATTGTTATTGTTGTTGTCAAATAATTTAGGTGTTCTTTTAACACGGATACGCTAGTAGTTTCTTTCATTTTTGAATGAATGGACTTACTCAAAATTCTTTTGTTGGATTTTGTCTGACTTTGATTCGTCGGGATGTTCTTGAGTGCATCCAGAACTGGAGTCATAGCTTCGTTAACCATTTTCTGGATTCCATACATATGATGGACTGGAATTTCATTGTTAACATTCTACTTACTTCCACCTTTATTGGAAGGATTGTTCTGAAAATTTGCGCTTTTATCTCTTGACATACTATAATAAATTTTAAAGATAAGTTCAATATTTGAGGAAATCAAAACATATCTTTAATTTATCATACTGTAGTTACAAGAGTGCACAACACTAGCACAACCATATTGTTTATAACTACTAAGGTTCCTATAATTTATTTCTTCCAGCGATCAATTAATTTCTTAATCTTGTTGCCTTTCTAGGTGTTTTCGTCTTTCCCTTTTCTTTTTCCTTTTCTTTCACATTCATTTCTTTCTGGAGCATTGTTTCTATTAACTTAGTAACATTGATTTCATAATGAGTTGAATATTCTTGCATGCCATTTGCTGCTCTTGGATACTCTGAGTTCATGGAAGTATATTCTCCATGATTATCTGAAAAGCAGGGATTTTGAATTGCCAAAATTTTAAATTATTCTTATCCCTAAGGATATTCTTCAGGATAAGTCATTACTTCTTTTCCCTTTGACATCATTGGTTTCTTATATCTACTTGATCCTGCTCCATACACATTCTGATTTGAACTTATTGGAATTGGTGGGATGTTAGTATCGAACGAATCTGAATCCTCCTCTATTGTTGTTTGATATGAGTCTTTATCGATGGACACAGGAATTGGGAGTAGAGATTTTACCACATATCCCATTTTCTTTACAGTATGGAGGCTGAATTGATCCCTGACTAGAATAATTATGGTGCTTGGACATCTGCGCGAAGTTAGATCAGGGTTAGGAATGCATTCCTATCTTATCCGTATTGTTATATATTATTCATAACAATTTAATTATTTAATGGTTGCAACCTTTATACTTTCAGTCAAAGACCTAATTTGCTGGAACCAATATCTGTACAATAAGATTGAAACTTATCCCTAATCAAAGATTAGGTATAATTAGATACCTGCCAAGATCGAACGCTCTAATACCAACATGTTACACCTCAACTTAGGGCCTAGGCGTGTGACCCATTAGTTGGTACATGTTTTCATAGTTACGTTCTTTTACCGAAAGTCTTTGAATAAAATATTATTATATCGAAAACTTGGGGTTTAAAACTCGTTTGATAGTTCAAATACATGCCTTTTGAAAATATGATTATAACATTCTGCATTAAAATATCTGAGCCTTCAGATTTCATCTAATGAATAAACCTCCAATATTCAAATCTAATATTCAACTCTGTTCTAATCAGAGTGTTCATTTCTTATTATTATAACACGTGGTTTGAAGGATTCATATATCATATGCAAACATTCTGACTCTTAAAGCGTTTGTAAAGGTTTAGGGTGTATTCACCTTTATGTATATGGTCAGTTTCAGTTACTGATTTCTTCTTTTGATTGTTACCTCGGATCTATAGTACAAGAATAATGATGTTGTGGTGATTGTGTCGTAAAATATAATGGATTTAGTTTTCGCACTATATCGTGTTTTAAATTTATAAAATTGATTTCTACTAAGACTAACCACACACAAAAAAGGCAAGTTTGCCTATCGTATATGTATAATAGTATGGGTAAGAACCAAGTTACGATCCATGGACATAAATATTTCTAATAATTAATCTTCATTTTAATTTAATCGAAGAAGATAATCATTTTAGGGTGTTTTTTAAACATTTTTAGAATTATATATATATATATAATATGAGAACAAGAAGAGAAATTCTAAATGAGTAAATCAATTATATGAAGGTTACCATCTAAAATCAAGAATCCACTCCATTCTTTCTTGATGATTATAAAGTAAATAATTGATAAACTTGCTTTAATAGTATTTGATAGAATAGCCCCTCATTTCTAAATGATATTACCCTATGGCATAAAAGAAAGTAGAATGCATAACTTCATGTCTACCATGAGAATGTCAATTTAAGTAAGCAAGTAGTTTTAGTAAAGTATAAATAATAGGATTGATTTTGATTTCTCAAATACCAATTTTAACAACTTCGGGTGGTTATAATTTAGTCACACATTCTCCCATTGGTTGATTTAAGTAGATTATAATTACACATTCCGTTAACATGTGATTTTTTTAACTAGTATGATAACCTAAGCAATCGTGTTAAAAATGTTATTTCAGAATTATCAAAACTAGAAAAATATATCATAGCTTTTATCTCATCATTTCCAAGTACAATATAAGGATCCATGTTTTATCTTAGATAAGTCATCAAGATATTCGTTTTACCATTTCTAGTTTTCAAGAACATGAATGAATGATGAATGAGGGTTAATCATCAATCTTGATTTGTTGAGTTAAAGTGACAAAACTTTTCTTATCAAAGGATAATTACAAAATAATCATGTACTTTACTAAAACTAAATCACATATTTAATGTAATCATAAAGTAAAACAAAACTTCTTTATATAAAATAGATGGTAAATGGAGTTTTAGCTCATAATGAGCATGGTTATTAATATCAAAAGAGATGAAGATAACAAACACATGATCAAACTAAAACAATCTAACCAAATGTGGACGAACCTTCCTTCTTCAATGGTGATGGATGATGATGACGAAGATGATGATGATGATGATAGATGATGATGATGATGATGATGATAGCCTCCAAGACTTCAAACTCTCCATAAGATCTTCAATATGAGTGTAATGTGGGTGTTTTTATTAGTGAAACTCATATAGAACTTTTCTTCAAGCACACCAAATGAGTGCAACATGCTCCTCTATTTATAGGTTGTTTGGGAGATCAGGCACGGCCCCGTGTTTTAGTGAGGCACACCCCCGTGTCCAGTTGTCCACTCGCATTTAATACTCTGTCAGATCGTACATGTTGACTCACCACGAAGGCGTGCTTCCTAAGGCACGACCCCGTGATTTTGAGTGTCTGTTATATTTTATTTTGTCTTTTCTGAAAGGTGAGCACGACCGCATGTTCTCTGAAGCACGACCCCATGTCCAGCTGTCCAGTATTTTGTCTTTTTTTTATATTATTTTTGTCTTTACTTGCACAGGAAAGCATGGGGGTGTGTTTTGCTGTTTTCTTGGGTTTTCTTTGATTTTTCTTTGGCTTTTCATTGGTTTTTTCATTTAAGACTTGGATTCACCTGAAAATACATTTTAAATGATAAGTAGTTATTTGAAAAATATTATTTTATACAAGTTGCAGTTTCTAGAGATTATTTGATGCTAAAAACATGTATATTTTTATATACATCAGAATACTAATACAAAAGTAGTAGCTATGTTATACATATATTCTTTAAGTGTGTGTTAATTTAGGGCATAAAAGGGTGTTATGTGGTTTTTGTGTGACTGCAAGTGTTTTTAAGTTGACAACGATCTTAGGTTGTTAAATTCACCATTGAAGTTTCCTTGAAAGCTGGCAATTGATGTATTCAACAAAACCTCTTCATTTCATATAGTATTGTAGGTTATTTTGTATTAGTGACTGTTTATTTGGCACATATTTCAAATATGTAAGTGTAACTTGGACTGATTTCAGGTGGTAACTGATCTGAATGGAATTTTTCTGGTTCAAGTTGGGAGCAGCGGAGAAGAAGGTCCTCGCGAGAAAATTTGACATCTCATTGTTCAACCGCCCACAGGTCAATCTCACATATAATATCTCACTTTTTTATAAGTTTCTTAGTTGGGTGTGGATTAATAGTGTACTTAGGCTTTCATATATCTTCATGTTTTCATTGATGCGAAAAGAGTAATTGCTTATGTTTGTTTTCATGTTTGTGTAGGGTTTAGCATACAATGTCACTAAAAGCCTTCTGCGCTGAACATGCCCATGGAGTTCAAGCTACTACCCGATATCCTATATATGGCAATTTCTATATGAAGGTAAATATTTTTGTCCAAGAATGATTATTTAACGTTCTTTGAACTAACATACCAAAAATGTAATTATGCTAGCCTTTAAATCACTACTAAGTGCCAACCTTTGCCTCATTAAAAGAATAACTCACTACTATTGGGAGCTAATGTATTAGGTACTTACTAAGTTCAAAAAGTATTTTTGTTAAGGAAATGATGCTTTTTTAGTTAATGCGGTTTGTTTGGGAGTGGGCTTTGAAAGAAGCAGTTTGACTTTCAAGGTAGTGATACTACATTTCAACTTCAAAATAGATATGATCTTTTTATTACTACATCAAAATTTGTAACATCTAACAAATACCAAATGAGACTTTAAAAGGTTTCATGTTATACCTGTTTAAGAACCCATATCTTTATATTTGGGATGTGTATGGGATAGTTTTTCTATTCCGGGCTCAAACAGAAAATTTGGTTTTACAGTTTTTGAAAGCCATTTGGGTTTGGTTTTACTCATTAACTTTGTGAAATTACTATAATGCCATTAGTTATAAACTTAATGTTACGTGTATTTATTATTTACAAATTGACTACAAAGAAATTTGTGGTTGATTTACATTGCATATTATTGTGTATTTGTGCATTAATAGAGGTACCCGTCATGAAGTGAGGTCCCTCTCGGTAGGACATCTTAAAAGCTTGACTTTCAAAAGTCAAACAACATATTATAGCTTAATTTCTTTTGAATCATGAACAGGGCTTGGGTTTTTACACCTAATTTCAGATGTATCCCATGTTCATGAGAGACCAGAGCTATGCAAGGAAACACAACGGGAGACACAACGGTGATTCTGCTCAAGAAGAGTAAAGGCTTTTGTGTTCAGTTCTTCTTTCTATTTTGATTTTATCTAAACAACTGAAACTTCTATATCTTCATGTGACTTTTGAGATAACTTTTGAGTTATCTTCTTTCTATCCGGATTCTAATACATCTTCTCTTGCTCTCTCTGCAAATCAAAGCATTAGAACACCATTGTCTGACATTACAAAAGGTACACTTTTATACTTAATTCTATATAATATCATATACTTTTATGTCTATTACTTATTATAGGGATTTAAGATCTATATAATTAATCACATGTCAAAATATTTATTCTTTACAAATATGAATATGCATGTTTGTGCAAAATGTCCAATGCTTGGTCTCGTATGGTTAAACGAGCTGAATTTTTAGATTTGTATGTTAAGGGCGTATAAGTCATACCAACGTATAAGACTTATATGGCGTATAAGTCTTAAACGCTTCAAGACTTATACAGCCCATAGGCTAGTTGTATATATATGCATGATGTTGTCATATTTTGTAATCTTTTGGTGAAAAACTTATCACTTGTACTCTGACATTGTTATATGAAAATAATGATAATTAGATTGACATGATATGTGTTTGATTCCTTTGCTATTATGTTTCCGCCTTATAACTTAACACAACGTATTCGGTCCGTATTGTATTGCAACTACATGTATACGATGACATCTTATGATCCGGCAACCAGTCTTTCAAGTGGTATCAGAGCATTAGGATTGTGTTTACTACTTTATTAGACACATTAACTCGTATCAAGTTGACAATTTGCAAGTCAAAGTTATCAACAAAACTTATTTCTTCAATTAAACACTCCAATGTGGTTCAAAATCGAATTCAACCTCAGATTCATGTTCGTAAACACCTAATGATCAATTCTGCAGAAGTCACAACCTCAGATTCAATCAGATTGTTCAAGATACAGATCATGTTCAATTCACAGTTTCTTTCAGCGTGTATGTTCAGCTGATAATGTATAAGATCTTGATCAACATATAAGTATCTTCTCCGTATATGTATGATCAGTGCATAAGTTCAAGGGTATAAGTATTAAACGTATAAGTTCATTTAACAGCGTATAAGACTTATACGCCATATAACTTTTGTACAACGTATAAGACTTACACGCTCTTACTACTTCTACGTCTTATTACTTACACGTAAAAAACTTATATGCTGTAACTACTATTTGTCTTGTTTTACGTGAAACTATGGAGGAAATGAATGCTTTCGTGTCACAACGTTCGGCATTTCTTCAGAACATCATTTTAGAGAATGAGATGGGCACATCTACTAAATCACCAAAGCTTTTGAGAATGGAGGATTATCCTATTTGGGCATATAAATTTGAGACATATGTGCAGGCTGTTAATTAAGATGCATGGGAAGCGGTCGAAGTGGAGTTCATCATTCCACGTAACGAGAATGGTACCAGTTATCATTTATACCAAACACCCTGAGGGTGATAGAGCATGACTTCTTCGAGAAAAGAAAATGATGAATCTCTTTCAACAATTCATTAAGTCCAAGATTTTCCAACTGTTACAGCAAAATGGCTCGTGTTACTCGATCTAGAAAACTTTACTTAACAAGGACAGAGGGAATCCAAATATGAAGAATTCTAAAATCGCCTTGTTGAAAAATGAATTTGATATCTTCACCATGTCAAAGGAGAAACAATGGGATATGAGTATATTGATAAACTTGTTGATTCCCTATTTGACGAATGGGAGACATTCATCATGATACAACAGTCAAACCCAATTGCATACGCCAGGTTGGCTCTCGCTCGATTTATTGAAAAATTAGAAGCCCAAGAGGTCAAGGTTGGAAAGAAGAAAAAAATGAAGAGTACTGCGGTAACTAAAGATATCGGGTTATACTTCAATTCATCACAATTTTTGGTGGCTCCTAACCCAAAAATCCAAACTGCTTTTGTCACTAATAGTAGTTTTGGTGTTAGTTCACAATCAAGTCCGTTTCAACCGACTAACATACCACACTACACAAGCAACTACACTGGAACAAACTCTTCTTCTGATCAATCCTCAAAAACTATTATTCCATCATCTAATGTTATACAATGTAACATAGTTGTTAACATCAAAAACATCAATGGATTTACTGCTGATATTGTTCAAGAACATATGGTTTTCTAGGATCCATCCTCGAGTCATATAAATTTTTAATTGCAGGGAGAATTGGAAACTGTAACATGACTAAGAAGGATTATGATCAAATTGATCCAGAAGAGATGGAAATGTTGGATATCCGTTGGTGCATGGCTACTGTTGTCAGAAGAGCTCAAATATTTAGAGAAATTACTAGAAAGAATTGACTTGATGGGACGACTTCCAAACTAGGATTTGACAAGTCAAAGGTCTGATGTTTTTGATGCAAGGATAAAGGACATTTCAAGAGAGAATTCACTAATCAAGAAGTTGGTGAAAATAGTCCCAATCCATTTGGTAAGAACTACAATAGACAGACCATTTATCATCAAAGTTCTCATGCACCAGCTGAATCATTAAAGAAACCTGAGACCTCATCATCAAAAGCTTGTCACGCACAACTAGATAAAGTTCTCAACTGGACCTATATCGTTCATAGGGCAAATTTAGCTGAGGTAATTGGCGAGGATCAACAAGCTGGAGAACAGGTAAATGTTGTGAATGCAGGTGAAACAGTGGAAGATGTGGAAAATGATGTTGAAGATGTTGCTGTTAAGGTTGAGATCAAAGTAATAGATCACACTAATGTTGAAAAGACTGAGAGTGATGGTATATGTGATTATCAAGAGGAGAACAACACTGAGGAAATGTCAAGTGATCTTGAAGAGACAGAATCTCCTAAGTGTTTTGATTCAATTCCAAAAGTATTTTTTAAATAATTTTTGCCACATGATGTATTTGAAAGTTTTACAGGTTGGTTTAAAGGAGAGGAAGTGCCTCATGGAAAAGTTGATTTTGGAGTTGATGAAAAAGATGAGACTGCGACAGCTGATGAAATTCTAACGGCTATAAATATTGAGGATATGAGTGATACAATTGTGCAAGCTGAAGGTGTCCAGCGACAGTTGATAAAGTGAGTAATTAAGATGTTGAAGAAGAGTCCACTCATCATGCTTATATGGCCAGACAGGTAACATTTTTTACTCAAGAGGTGATACATATTTGTGAGTTGTGTGATAAAAAAGATTTTGTTATTAACTCATTAAAAACCGACTACAATAATATGTTTCATGATTATAAAAGTATTAAAGAAGCATATGACAAGCTTCAAACGTGTGAGAAAAACTTGTGGGTGAAAATCCTACAAGATGAGAAAACAATTTATATGCTTAAACACACGGTTGAGGATAAACAGATTGCTATTAATAGGGATATTGATGAGAAAGCGGAACTTATAAAGGAACTTCAACTGATTAAAATTGAAACTGAAAGGGTTGAAACTAAACTGAAAAGTAATTCCACCTCATCATATATCCTTGATCATATTGTCCCAAAACCGTCTGTTGATATTTCAAGGGACAGAAAGAAATGATGATCCGATATATCATTCTGTATCGCCTCCTATTTGGAACTCTTATGTTCCAAAGAATCAGAAGGGTTCTTCAATGCTATGAATGTGGTGACCAGTTCACGACATTATGATATTTCATCATCTCTTTCGTAGAGAGCAAACTGTTAAGTCCTTCAACAGCTCTGAGTGTGAGAGCGAGGTGGATAAGCAAGCCGCAGAACATGTATTGTCTGAAGCAAAATCAGAAACTCGATCAAGTGATATAACTAGTAATCAAAACTTTAAATTTGTTAAAACTAGTTTTTATCAGAAAAGACAAAGTATTTGCTAAAACTAGTTTTTATAAAACCGAAAACTGATTTTCAAAATATTGTTTTGTTAAAGGTGAGACCTCTAAGGAATAGAAAGAGGTTATCTTTAGAAAACAATCTAATGATGAGTTTTATAGACTTAAGGCAACGAGAGAGACCGTGAAGAGAATCAAGTTCTTCTAGTTAACAAGTTTGTTGACCGGAGGAATTGTTTTATTGTAATGAGGATGGAAATTTGTTCTACTCATGTTGAAAGCTATTCTCTCGTTCCTAAGAGAAAACGCATGTGGTAAACAAGAAACCACATGTGAATGTTTCATTTGTAAGACCCAAATCTCCACCCATAAAGATTTTAAAACGAGTTGCGGAGAAGGAACTATTCAAAATTAATTTTGAGGTCGGTGAGTCTTCAGAGATAAAAAAAACTAATGTTTTTATAAGAAATCAAGTTCTGTTGGGCAGAACTGGGTGGTAAAGGGTAAAAAAAAGATAAATCTGTTAATTCAACCATTAAGAAAGATGTTGAGTCTTCTAAATCTAGTTCGTTTAATTCATGCTCATCAGTTGAATCGTTAAGTGATTGTGAGCATGATAAATTTGAAGATTGTTTTTATGTTAAAATAAAACAACCCAAGACCAAGAAATCTTGGGTTTCCTTGTTTCACCAATCACATAATTTTGTAGGGGCTTCGAAGATCCAATATATTACGCTAGATTATGGATAGTGGAGCCTCTCGACACATGACTGGAGTTCTCTATTTACTAAAGAATGTCAAATCAATTCGGGGAGGTTATATGGGGGTTTGCGAGAAATCAAGGTGGTCAGGATTTAGGTGAGGGTACTTTGTCAAATGGGAAGGTGATGTTTGAAATGGGAACTGAATCACTGAGTTGGAGAATAATTTGTTGAGTATTTCACAAATCTGTGACAAAGGATTTTCTACTCACTTTGCTAGTCAAGAATGTTTGATTCTGAAGCAAGGATTCAAGATACCAGATGAATGGGTACTGATGAAGGAACCACGAGAGACTGATATAGATGTTCTAAATATGGGTGTGGCATCATCTACTCAAGACATTCGGTGCTTTGTCACCAAGGCATCAGGAAAGGAATCTATGTTATGGCATCGACGGATGGGTCACATCAACAATCGTAATATGAACTATCTAGTTCACAACCAACTTGTTAAAGGAGTAAACGTCAAAGGGTTTCATTTGAGTACCGATTGTTTGAGTTATAAGAAGGGAAAACAAAAGAAGATGTATCACCCAACGAAGTCTATCAACATAATCAGCTTACCTTTCGAGAGGCTCCACATGGATTTATTTGGCCACATGAATGTCAAAAGTATCACTGGGGAACTCTATTACTTAGTGGATACTGATGATTACTCACGCTTCTCGTGGGTAATGTTTCTTGAGTCGAAAGATGAAACTTCGAAAACTTAATGATCTTATTCAAGAAACTCAAGATGCTATATAATCTGCCAATCAGAAAAATCAGCAGCGACAATGGTACCAAATTCAGGAACAACCGAATGTTTCGGTATTGTAATGAACGTGGAATTGTGCATGAATTTAGTGCTCCTTATACTCCACAACAAAATGGGGTCGCAGAACGAAAGAATAGGACTCTGATTGAAACTGCAAGGGCTATGTTGGCTGACTCTAAACTACCAGTAAGCTTTTGGTCATAAGCAGTTTCCTCGGCTTGTTATACTCTCGACCGTGTTCTAACTATAAAGAGGTACGACAAAACTTGTTTCGATATTCTTAATCGACAAAAAATGAACTTGAAGTGGCTTGAACCATTTGGATCACAATGAACCGTTCTTGATCCAAATGGTAAATTTGTGCTATGTCTGTGAAGGGATTCTTTGTTGGTTATGCTAGTCCATTACAACGAGTATTCTTACCTAGCATTAACCGGATTGTGAAAGTGCAAAATGTTTGATTGTCAACGTTATGCAACTTCAATTCAATGGAAGGGCGATTCGTGGATGTTTGATTATGACAGCCTGTGGATTTGTTTCTCGTTTTCTGAAGAGGAAATCTCTGATGAAGTCGCCAGAGTGTTATTTCAACAACATTGGGGTGAAGGAATTAGTGAAGAAATTACATCACAAGAAGTTCCTATTTTCACTGATGACTTGGCACCAGATATTGATGACCCTTATGAAGATACACCAGCTACACCATCCTTTGATAATGATGGTGAGGATCATGATGATGTGATTGAATCTTTGGTTCAACCAACGACTGATTTTGATGAAGTGATTGGAGAAGAAAATATTAATAATCTTCCAACTGACAAGGTGGTCCCTGATGAAGTTATTCCTCGAACATTGTCATATCACCCAGAGGAGAACATTATTGGTGAACTTAATACTGGAGTACAAACTCAAAGTCAAATCGACCAGAGCCTCCGTTGTTACTATACACAAGTTACTCCTCTTCAAAATTGGTTCACGTTTAAATGTTTTATCTCGCAAATCGAACTAAAAACCTATAAGCAAGCGTTAAAAGAAGAAATTGGGTCAATGCGATGCAAGAGGAACTATTACAGTTTGAAAAACTGGGTGTATGGAAACTTGTTTATTTACCTGAAGACAAAAGGTGTATAAATACCAAGTGGGTTTTAAAGTGTAAACGGGATGAAAATGGAATCAATGTCAGAAACAAAGCTCGATTGGTGGTTCTTGGATTTAATCAAGGAATTGACTATAATGAAGTCTATGCTCTTGTGGCTAGACTTGAAGCAATCAGAATATTCTTGGCTTTTGCATCTTGGAAATAATTTAAGGTTTATCATCTAGATGTAAAGTCTGCTTTCCTTAATGGAAAATTTGGTTAAAAAGTCTATGTGGGACAACCATCGGGGTTTGTCGATCCGAACCACAAAGACAAAGTGTAGTTTCTCGACAAAGCTCTTTACGGATTACATCAAGCCCCGAGAGCTTGGTATGAAACATTGTCTCAACACCTGTTGGACACTAGCTTTGTTTGTGACACCGTCGATTATACACTATTCACAAAGAAAGTAAATGGTCATTTATAGATAGTCTGACTCTACGTTGACGATATCATCTTTTGGTAGACAAACGATGTTCTGTGCAAGGAACTCGAGGATGTAATGAAATCGAAGTTTGAGATGAGCGTAATGGGATAATTGAATTTTTTTTCTTGGGTTTACAAGTCGAACATCTCTCTGATGGTATCTTTATTCACCAGACGAAGTATGTCAAAGATATCTTAGAGAAGTTCAATATGGCTTACTCAACGCCGATCAGCACTCGTATTCCTCTGAATCATGGAATTTGTCACGATCCCAGCGGGGAGAAGGTTGAAGAGACACTTTACCGTTCTATGATTGGCTCTCTCATGTATTTCACCGCATCAAGGCCAGACATCATGTATCCTGCATGTTTGTGCGCCCGATATCAATCCAATCCAAAAGTCTCTCACTTGACGTTAGTGAATCGGATACTTCGGTATCTAAAGGGATGTGTAGGGGTTGGTATTTGGTATCCAAGAGACGGTGTTTTTGAGCTAAGAGCCTATTCTGATTCAGATTATGGAAGTTGTAAGCAAAATTCTAAATCTACCACCGCCGGTTGTCAATTATTTGGTAGCAAGTTGGTGACATAGCAATGTAAGAAGCAGACAACTGTATCGATCTCTACATGTGAAGCTGAGTAAGAGGCTGCATCTAGTTTTTGTTCTCAGGTTTTATGGATACAACAGCAGATGTGTGATTATGGTTTAAAATTTCTTAATACTTCTATATATGTAGATAACAATGTTGCTTTCTCTATAACAAAAAAACCTGGTAAATCACTCTAAAGCTAAACATATAGATATATGGTATCACTTAATTCGTGATTGCTACGAAAAGAAGTTGATAACCGTAGACAAAATTCACACCAACGAACAAAAAGTCGATCATTTTACTAAAGCTTTCGATAAAAACATAGTTTCGTATTTGTTGGGGCTTAATGGTATTAAGAATTTGGGAGGTGGGAAAGAAAGTGATCCCGAGGTTATGTATTCCGACCTTGATTAATCATTCATCAATTTTAGGGGGGGGAATGGTTTGGGAAAATACAAAAACATTTAAAAATCTTAAAATACAAAAACTTTGAAAAAGAATAAAAATATAAAAACAATAGGAAATGCTCCTCAAAATGAGTTTTGAAGCATAAATGGAAAATGATAGTACATTGATCATCTTGTTCCAAGTACCGGTAAAATTAAGTACAAAAGTCTATTGCCTAATGTTCGGTGCATTGGTAGGCTTTAAAACAAACAAGTAAGAGAATAATTGATATAAACCTAAATAGCCATATTGAAAGATGAGTTAGAATTCTAGCATAAAGTCATGGTAATGAAGGCAGAAATGTAATAGTCTGTCATACTCAAACCTTATGTTTTAGTAGATCACCAAAATAAAGAATTAATAAAAGTGTTTTAAGCATCTAGTATATAATCTACACTTCAAAGGTGTATGGTTTTATAACCTTAAATCCTGTATTGATGGGATGCTTTAGGTTTATGGAATCATTGGGTCTTTATGCGGTTTATCATCTTGGTATTCATTTCGATGAATATTTAAAAACGTGCTCAATGAGCGAACCCTGAAAAGTCATTAAACTTGATCACTTTGTACTTTGTACAACCTACACTACTGACTTGATCAAATACGCTATTAGTCATACATTGTCCCCTTGCCCGCGTCTTATTACCATTAAGAAACGGACCACAAGGAACATAATGTCTACAATCCGACAAATGAATTCGTGCATAATCATCCATGGTAAAGGAAACTTAGGTTATTGCTTGATAACAGGGGTATGCCTTGTTGTGGAACATTGTTTCTATGAATGCCAAATCAAAAAAAATGATCTGTTGATTCTAAGGTTTAAGTCAAGTTGGGGTGACATGGTAAAAATCAAATTAAGCCTGAATCTGATCACTATCTGATATTATCTGCTTAATTGAACCTTAATCGTATCACTGATGTTTCTGAATCTTTTGTTTAAAAGTTTAAGTGGACAACAATACCAATGACTAACTTAACATCAGACATAATAAAGCTGAAATATAAAACCGTGATGGAAGTACAGATATATAATATGATTCCTTGCTCAACTCACAAAAATATGTTTCTTACTTTTCATATATTAGTGTGTAAATAGTTTTATTTTGAATATTTTTTGTTGTGATTAACACTTTCATTTATAAACCAAAAAGATTTTACATTTCTATATTTTTTTCAACTTTGGTGAATGGTTAATCGGGTTTGGATATCCGAGAACCTGTATCGAGTGATTATTTTTCTCAAAAATTTTCAAAATAGGGATTAAACTTCAAGTGTATTAATCAAGGTCATTAATTTGGACTTGATTGGGTTCGAAAGTGTGAAATTTGTTGATTTTAAACGTTATTTGAAATTAACATCGTATAAGTTTTCAACTTATAGAAACGTATAAGTTTTAGGACTTATACGGGCATATAACTCAAAGACTTATACGAGTCAATTGTATATATAGAGAGTCTTATACGATGATTGTTCTTTATCACCTCTTATACGTTGTTTGCTTATTTTCACATCTTATACGCCGAAAACTATTCTTGATCTTTTGCCCGTATAACTTGTTCATGACTCCATATAAGTGAAACTATTAACTCTTGTGGTCGATTTGCACACCACCTGAGTTATTGAAGGAAAACATGTGCTTCTAATCTGATTAGATCTGATTGTGTTTACAGCGATGAACAGTTCCAGACAATATTTTCAAATATTTCAAAATTGGACTTGGGTTTGGACATAACTCATAGGGTTTTTGGTCTACAAACTTTAACGATGGTTAATCGAACAATATTATCCATGTTTTTTTGACAGTTGATGTCTAATTTTGTCAAATTAATTTTGACCTAATGTTGATTTCAAACAAATAAGTTGTTAGAAGCTTATACGGCGTATAAGTCCTATGGATTTATATGGCGTATAACTTCTAAAAATTATAAGTTTTACAAATCTTATACGTTGTTATGTCTTATCGGTTTACTGAACATATACGTTGTTTAAATGACTTACACGTTGAATGACATACACGTTGTTCATGGCTTACACGTTGACAAAGACTTACACGTTTAAGTGACTTATCCGCTCATAAAACTTACACGTTGTTCAATACTTACACGTTGAAATATACATGTTGACTTACACGTATAAATGACTAACACGTTGTATGTTACACATACACGTATATGATACTTACACATTGATACTTATACGAATCTATACTTAGAAAATTTTTTAAAATTTTTAAAGGCGATTACGGCAAACACCATTGTTGTTAAGGAGATTGTGGAGGAGTTTTGGAAAAATTCAAAGCTAGAGGAAAAATGTATAAAGTTTGTTGTACAAAAGAAGAAAATCGTGTCAGATGAAGTTTTACGTGACGTATTGGAGATTGGAGATGAATCAAATGACCCGACAGCTTTAAATGAAAGGATGGTCAAGGGGTGTTTGTTACGAATGAGTTATCAAAATGATTTGAACAAGGTTGCTTACTCAAAGATTTGATTGTCGAGGCCGTTTAAGTTTTTTGTTCATGTAATCGTTCATTGTTTGGGTCATCGTAAAGGAGGATATGAGGAAATATTGAATTATCATATGTGCATGATGACCACACTGTGCTTGAATTTGAAATGTAACATTTCTAAAGTTATATTTGAACATATGAAGTTGTATTTCGAGAGTAAATGGCTGATGTACCCGAGATTCATTCAATTGATTGTAGAACATTAATTTCCAAAGGTGGTTAAGACTGGTGAAGTAATAAATATGGCTCACATATCTAGGAATGGGTGTGCCAAGTTAAAATCTTACAGGAACAAGTCAGAGAAAGAAATTCCTGTTTTTCGTGATAATTTTGGACATTTACGAGATCCAGATTATGTTGCACCTTCTTAGAACAAATGGAGGAAGGATGAAAGAGATTCAGACCGAGAAAATGAGAATGTTCGTATGCAAAATTTGTGCCAATAGGAAGGAGCAGATGGTTTTTAAAAACTGAGGCCGAACTTGCTGAGGAAGCGGAAGGGTCTCAATAATCAAAAAGGAAGCGTAAGCATGTGATTAAAACTGAACAAACTGTAGATCCAACTGGTGAAGAAATAGAATCTGATTTTGAGACCCGAAGGTAGATATTAGGTGATCCTCGTGAACTTTATGAAATGAGGATAAAAGAGAGGCGTACGAAGAAGAAATTTGATAAAGATGTTACATATGAGCATGAGTCTAGCCAGTTGAAGAAGAAACATATAAAACATATGGCTAAGAAGACTAAATCTGGTTTGACATTAGTTGATGAAACAGAGAATTCAAAGGTTGGGGTAGTTCAAGATCAAGAGATTAACATTGAAAAGACTCCTGAACCATCCAAGGCTGATAAAAATGTTGAAGTTGAGAAGACTCATGTGTTTGAAGTGAGCTTGGATGATGCTAATGATAAACTCTTGAATACTCCACTTGCTCAAAAGATCATTCCTCGAACTACACCTGCTGTTGAACAACCAGTTCCCAAAGAAACTCCTAAGCTGATCCAAATGTCTCACAACAATAATTTAGAAGTTTTTATGATGCATATTTGTTGTTGGACGGACCGTCAAGAATGGAATTCAATTTGTTGAAAGAAAAGGTTGATAATCAAGAGGTTAGGATAACAAGTTTGGCTGAGGAGAATGATAGTTTGAGAGCTGAAAATGTGGAAATCAAGAAAAGATTGGAAGAAAATGAAAGGAAAAGTTATACAAGATGATTTATTGTAAAAACACATGAAGTATTTTTTGATTGTCAAGAAGAAGCTTGGTATTATATTCAACTCCGATGTAGATCGTGCTGAAGCAAATGACACGGTATTTGAACGTGTTTGTGGTGGAGATATTGGTGTTGCTGAGGGTTTGTTCCAAGTTGAGTATGATAATGAGAGAAGTACTGATAAAGGAAAGTCTAAAATTGAAGAACCAATCATTGTTTATGATTAAAATAAGAAGATGCCTCTGTGAAGGCTGGGGGTCTAGTCAGACGGGAATGATGATGGATGAACCTGTAGTTAATAGTGCACCTACTATGGTAGTACCTGTTGAAAAAACTGTTGAGGAAACAAAGGTTGTAGATGAAAAGAAAGATAAAGAGGAAGAAGAAGATGAAGATGAAGATGAAGATGAGGAAACGTTAGATTTGGTGACTCGTCTGATGATTTTTTTTATCTTGATGATGATGATGATGATGATGATGATGATGTTCAGAAGGTGGTGTTGGTGCCTTGTTTGGAAAAGCATATAAGAAATTTGACTCTGTTGGAGGAAATATTCAAACTGATGAACCTGCATAGGAGTCTGAAACTAAGGATGCTTCCACTGAAAAACCATTGAAGGAATTGGAAGATCTTGATATATTTTCAGATCCTTTGAAATTTAGAATGTTAAATGTGGAGGATGAATTGGAAGAATAAGAGATACCGGTTGATAGATATGATCTAACATTCGATTTTGAAAAAAGACATATCCGAGGCAAGTATAAATGAAGACTGGTTTGAATCAGGATGTTGTATTTGATGAAAGACCAAAATCAGTAAAGTATGTGGGAGAATTGGAGGAATTTGATGCCTTTGATGAGGTATTAGATGAAGAATTAGATATGGATCCGGATCCTTCTAAACAACCTAAGAAATTCACAAAGGAGGAAATGAAGGGTTGGTATTCTGATAACACTGTTGAGCCGAAGCAAGTATACTTAAACCCGGTGAGATATTACAAGAAAACTCGGAAAGATGTAGTATTGGGTAAATGCATAAGTTTAGCTTATTTGAGTAAAATCCAGTAGATTGCTATATGATGTGTGTATAACGATGCTCTCACAACTAAGCTTTAAATTTATTAAACGAAAATCCTAAAGAAGCCACATAAAACCGGCAAGTGTACCGATCACTAATAGTATAGCACTAAGGAAGTCCGAGTGTCGAACACAAGGACACGTGAAAACGAATTTAATACTTAACCCTAAATAAGACTCACCTAAGAATAATATATTTTTTAAATGAATTTTATATTATTAACTACTTAGCCTAACTTAAATTAACTTAAAAGACTTAAATTAAGAAAACTAGATGAAACTATGAGAATAAGTGTTATCAATGAGAAAGACGTCTACCTAGGAAAGAATCCTATTGAAGGTATAGTAAGCTAATGGATTGTAGAATATCACGACACCGGTTCCTAAGGATGACACAACTAAGGTTCACTCAAGAAAGCTAGATCACCTCTCGGTCTCACTAACAAACCCTAACCTACACTTAGTTGATTTTAAGAGCTAACCGGGTGACGAATTGTTAACGTGCTCTAATGCCGACTCTCCTCTCGGTCTCACTGACACACTACCCTAATGGAGACGAATACTATGCAACCAAGGATAGAGGAACAATTTATTTCAACTTAAACTAGGTCAACTAATCGCTCACAAACCCAAACCCGACAAGAACCGAACCCGCTCACGCGCGATCCTAATCCTAACAAGTAAAAAGCTATGAGACGACCCTACTTTCTATCACCTCTCGGTCTCTAAGAAGGTGTCTACCCGCTGATTATATTCAATTAATACACTCACTTAAACCCTACGGTTGTACTTCCCGCAAACAAACCCTAAACACCAAGTAAAGAGTCCTAACAAGCAACAATCAATCAAAACTCATCCAATTAATCAAAGAAAGAGGTATATGAGTGTAATTAACAAATTCACAGCCACTAAACACAACCTAATTCAATGTTAAAACAAACTTTACATTAACAATTCAAGCCATGATCATCAACAATCCAAACTACTTACTAAAACCTAACAATGATCATCTAACCTAGGTAGAACTAACAAGTTTAGCTACACATTGATTTTGGACAGCAGCTAACAATGGATTTAAACATCATAAACATCAACATAAACATAATAAAACTCATTCAATGATCAAGAACAATCAAGCACAAGTCAAACTTTAAATTACTTGCAAAACAATCCAACATAAAAGATCAAGTTAACTAGTTAACAATCTTGAATAGAAACACAAAGTTTATGAGTAATTACTTAAGGATTATGGCTGAAACAAACGATGATTAAGACCCCTAGCTGCTGTACCAAGTTGCCTAACCTTCTTCTTCCTTTCCTAGACGCCACAAGCTTGCAAAACACTTTTCTCCTTGGCTGCCTTCTGTCCGATCGGAACTTCTAATGGGTGTTAGGGTTTTGATTTAATTTGTTTAAATAACAAACTTGGTTTGTGTACTATTGCTCACGTGGGATGTATAATCCCAGCCACAAACAAAACTAAATTAAACTTCTTGCTCCCCACTTGCCTACCAAACACCAAACAAACAACAATCTAATTCTTTCTTTTTTTTGAAACTTCCGATCGGCGATTAGAGTTGAGGTGGCTGCTAGCTTAGGGTTTTTATTTTTTTTAATTCTCTTGATATATTAAGCATGTAAGGCTTCTAACTTGTGGGCTTGGGTCGGGCCTTGAGTTGTAGTATTAAAACTTGACCAAATAAGCCCCTAAAGTCTTCAAATTTAACTCTTTTTCCATCAACTTTCATAACCTACAAGTAAACATTCAATCTTTATAAAATTAAGCAAAAACCACCCATAACTCTTATTAATTAAACAATTAAGTACGTAAAACATGACAAAACGATACGGAAAGTAAGTGTGTTTTACAACACATCACTATACGAAGATTATTTGGAGTTCAATACTTCAATAGTGTGATGGAGCTCGAATCATTACAATGGTTTGATGTGTATGATATTTGTACACATTATGACCTACTATACAAACCAAAGAAAGTTCCTGTTAAAGAGATATGAGAGTTCATGGTTAATGAAGCTAAAAGAGGTTTTAAGAAGTGGGTACCACAGGTTCCTCGAGTTTTCATGTCAAGATCTAGAAAAAATTTTGAAGGAGAGTTGATTCGCACACTGAGATATTCATAACCATATTCTCTACGTGTTATACCTTTATACCCGATGGAACAGGATTTTCATCCTTACTTCCTTTGTGGTCATACTTGTCGTTAACTAGTGAAGCTAGTATCTATCTGGATCGTGGAGATAACAAATATGATGTGATACGAGTTTATGATCCAATGTGGCTGGTGAATTGCTCACAGAAAGACATTCAAATGTTACATTCGAGCAGGATACAATGTTCGGACGATAAAGTTAAAACTCATGCAAATCAGTTCCAGAAGGTTGTTGATTTATATTTCAAAAGAATATACATTCTGGACGTGCTTAGGAAACAAATTGGAGAGATGTGAGTGCAGAACAAGATCGTATTGAGGTGGAGTTTGAGGCAGAACGTCAGGAGAGGTCTACTCGGGCTTCATGGAATCCTTTTCAATATATGTTAAGCCGAGTACCTCGTCAAACTTCACAAACAAAAAAGCCGTTGTTTGAAGAGGCAAGGAAAGCATATCGTAAGAAGCATTTTGGTATTGATTAAATACACAAGTACCTAGCACTATCGAAGGGGGAGTTTGTTAGTGCAAAATGTCTAATGCTAGGTCTTATATAGTTAAACGAGCTTAATTGTTAAATTTGTATGTTAAGGGAGTATAAGTCATACCAACGTATAAGACTTATACGACATATAAGTCTTATACGCTTCAAGACTTATACGGCCCATAGGCTACTTGTATATATATGCTTGATGTTGTCATATTTTGTAATCTTTTGGTTGTAACTTATCACTTGTACTCTGATATTGTTATATGAAAATAGTGATAATTACATTGAGTTGATATGTATTTGATTCTTTTGCTATTATGTTTTCGCCTTATTACTTAGTATAGTACCACAACGTATTCGGTCCGTATCGTATTGCAACTACACGTACACAATAACATCTTATGATCCGGCAACCGGTCTTTCAATGCCCATGGTCAATATCGATAGTAAACAGAGACGACTATTAAGGAAAAATTTTTTGGATAAAAAAAAAGATTGAAAGTCGTGTCTATAGCACAAACTGGTCATTTTTCATAAAGTATTACATCTTTGGCAATGTCTAAAAATTCTAATGGTAAGAATTATATCTTATGCTAATCTATTTTTAGATCATACATCAAGTTAATATTATTCTTTTTTCATGTATTTTTTAGGTCCACATACTACTTTACAATCATCAAATAGATCAACAAAATTTTTTGAATTGTCAATCAAAACAACACTAAAAAAGCATCTACATCTTCTAATACAACTTCTCGTGCTATTTGTACTAATCCGAGCATTAGAAGTCCGCTGTCTCATACTCCTAGAGGTACACTTTTTGTTAACTGTAATGCTTACTCTTATATGATTTTTCATTCATTTTTTTTTAAATTACCTTCAGTTCAAAACAAGTGCATCGAATATTCCATTAATATACAGAGGAGAAATTATAGAAACATTTATTTGGATGCTAGAAAATCAAATGCTTTGTATGTCCTAGAAGCTCATGATGAAAAAAATATTATAAATGTATATGCAGACGTATCAAAAGGTCCATAATATATTCAATTCAGTTATTTACAAGCCATTTAATTATATACTTATTTATATTTTACAATGCAATTATTAAAATTATGTTTTTTTCCTACGTTAATTTTCAATAGATTACCTTGATCACGGTGATCAAAATGTTATTTGTGAACTATGCCTTGCAAAATTGTGGAAACTTGAAGCTTCTAGAGGGATATCAACAAATTGCTATTATACTAGTTATTCAATGTGTTGCGGATATTATAAAGTTCAACTTCCTAATATGAAGGATCCACCACAAGCTTATAAGTATCTTTTTAATGGTTCGGATTCTGAAAGCAAATTCTTTTTGAAGAACATTCGTCATTACAACTCGATGTTTTCATTTACGTTCATCAGTGGAAAAGTTGATTCTTTCATTAATAGAGGCAATGCTCCATTTATATTCAGGCTCAGTGGATAGAATTTCAAGATTGATAAATGATAATTAACAAATAATATAAGTATAACTGACTTGTATTATAACCAGAAACTAACTCAAAACTGATTACAATAACCTTTGATAGTGATCTATTTATACTAGTTAGCCAACTTGTCAACTACATTCATTTATGTCCTACTTGACATAATTGTCCAACCACCAAACTAATGGCCAACTACATTAGTTATGGCTAACTACTTGACATTATGTCCAACCACCACACTTATTGCCAACTAACTTTATAGCCCCTTAATCCCATACAACATAATGGGATCCGACTCAGTTAATTACCAACATTAACCCACCTAATTTCTGAGTCGGATTTCGGGATGTCTTCAACTCAAAGTCACCCACGCATCTCTTTGAACTTGAGTCTTCCAAGGGCTTTGGTTAGAATATCAGCTCTTGTTCTTTCCCGCTTATATGCTCGACCACCACATCCTCTTCTTCAACAACATCCCGAAAAAATGATACCGGGTCTTGATGTGTGTGGTCCTTCCATGAAAGACAAGATTCTTAACGAGTGCTATAGCTGAAGTATTATCAATAAGTAATGGTACTCCTTCCACTTGTTTCCCTGTTACTTCACTTAATAAAGCTCGAAGCCATACAACTCGACAAGAGGATGCCAATGCTGCCATATACTCGGTTAATAACTTGGTACCGCCTCGTCGATATCATATACCCATGATTGTCGTTCCTCGAACATACCTTAGAATCTGTTGCACCCCCTGCATGTGGGATTCCTTCGGGTCTTGCATATACCAACTAACAATGCCAAACGTGTATGCTAGATCGGTCGGGTATTAAGAAGATGCCGAAGACATCCAACACATCTTCTATGCTCGGTTCCACCACTCACTCTCATCTCGATCGAACTCCACCTCGGAATCCATCGGATATTGAGCCGAGTTACACGTTTCCAAGCCGGATTGATTTTGAATCTTTAACGCGTAACTTTCTTTCTTAACCGAGATCCCGTCATTGCGTTGATTTACTTCGATGCCGAGATAATACTTCAATACTGATCCAGTTAAGCCAGAAACTGAGTTGATGCAGTTCAGTCCGGAACCAAACTCATACTCATTTTCGTTATCGAATTGCACATCCTCCTCTCCCCAATTGATAACAAAATATTTCCAAAAACGCTCATCAATCGTTGCATTTGAATTTTTGGACCAATTACATCCTTTTCTTTCATCAAATTTAGCATCCTGACTAACCATAACTTTCTCTGTAGCCTGGTCGAATAAACGAAAAGCCTTGGAACCATGCTTGTTTCCAATATACACCAATTTCTTACTCCGATAATCGATTTTCTTTATGTGTTGGGTTGAGATCTTTGCAAATGCGATACAACCAAGTAGTTTTAAATAACTTATATTCATTTCAGCTCTTTGAATGCTTCATTCGCAGTCTTGTATTTTACCGCTTGGGTCATTACTCGGCCATGGCAGGATTGAGTAAACGGGTATTCGTTTTCGTGTAAACACATGTTCTTTGCAACACGCATCTAGACCTTGTAAAGTCGGTTTATCTTTGGTACTTTCATGATAAGACTACCGCTACGGTCATACATCCATAGATTGTTCTTTTTGAAAAGAACCTCACACCCATTATCTGTAGCTTGACCCAAGCTCAAAATATTATACCGAAGACTAGGTATAAAATAAACGTTAGTAATTTGTTTTACCTCCCCATTGTTGCAATGCAACATAATGATGGCTTTCCCTTTGATCTTAACTTGGGAATTATCGCAAAACGGACTCGATCTGCAAACTTTTCATCAAGCTTTGAAAATAATGACCGCTCTTCCGTCATGTGACTACTAGCACCATTATCGAGGTACCAAATCCCTTCTTCCGGTCCTTTGGATTGGTACCGACTTGGTAAAAATTTCTCCTCGTTTAAGTAGATCAACTCATCTACTTGTTGTAACGTCATAGGGTCTACTTGGCCTCGGTTATATTTGCTTCCTTCCTTCGTTCAGGAAAAGAGGAAGCGAAATGGCCCATCTGGTCACATCGGTAACATTGTAACTTTGACCGATCTTTACCCTTCAATTTTTCATTGGGTTGTTGTTTGGAGTTTTCTCGGGTTCCCCGCTTTTGATCATTATCTTGACCTCGACCCCTACCCAGATATCCACCGGTTCCTCGTCCCATTCCTCTACTTGATTCATTGTTCCAATTATTAAATGAATCGGAATAATGAAACAATAGTTTACTTTGATCCACTGATTGGATTTCTTCGTCTTTGGTTCGTTATTCATAAGCCTTGAGCCGACCCACTACATCTTCATACCCAACCGTCTTTAGATCTAGGATTTGTTCAAGCGAAGCAACAATATGAACAAATCGACGAGGTAAGCTTGTGAGAAATTTCTTGACAATTTTCTGTTGCTCGAAGGTCTCTCCGAGTGTGGCAGAATTCGAAGAGATCTCTGATATTCTATTTGCATAATCATCTATCTTTTTTGAATCTTTCATCTTCAAAGCATCAAACTCAGCTATCAATGTTTGAAGCCTTGCTTGTCTTACCCTTTCAGCTCCTAGATGCCGGGTTCGGATTGCTTCCCACATCTCTTTTGCGAAGTTCAGACTGCCGACTAGCAAAATATGTTGTTCGGAAGTAGGGCGGTCACCACGTTATTTATCTTTGCATCAGTTTACCAGGATCTAACGCATTCCATACGTTATGCACATTAAAAATAACCTTCATGCGGACTTCCCATACTGTGTAGCTTGTTTCTGTTAACATCGGGCATTGAAACGAACCCGAGCTACCGCCCTGCTTGGCTAGCGGCGGTGGTCTAGTTAAGTCACCCATGACTGATCAAACCCAACTTGTTTGAACAATCTTTGATTAAACCTAGCCCGTTCAACCAAAGTATCAACACCTCGATTTGTTTCAGTAGCAACGAACGCTTATCGATTGGTCCTTGAACGGTTTTGATACCAATTCAAGTCCCAGTCCAATCAAATAAATGAACAAAGAAATATACCGAACTTCACTTATTATTATATCAATGAAACTAGCTCAATACCTTAATACAATAAACTTTGAAAGATGACAGTGATGGGTGATGGGTGATATCCAACCCTTATATGTAAATGCCCCATCTATTTATACTAGTTAGCCAACTTACCAAACTACATTCATTTATTTCCTAATTGACATATATGTCCAACCACCAACTTATGACCAACTGTATTAGTTATAGCCAACTACTTTACATTATGTTCAACTACCACACTTATTGCCAACTAACACTTTGGCCCCTTAATCTCATACACCATAGTGGGATACTTATGCCCGGACTCAACGGGTCCAACTCGGTTAATTACGAACAGAATTATCATAGTATGGGTAGTCTTCTACCTGAAGATGAATCTAAACCGAAGTTCTCTCAGTTATATCCATAATAGACAATCTGTTTTTGGGTATGTTTCTATTTTACCATTATATATTTTTAAGCTTATATTTTAAATTCGATAACCGCAATTACATCAATTACTATATTGTTTTCGTTTGCAGTGATAGCA
The DNA here is from genome assembly GCF_021521415.1 of Bidens hawaiensis. Taxonomy (NCBI): domain Eukaryota; kingdom Viridiplantae; phylum Streptophyta; class Magnoliopsida; order Asterales; family Asteraceae; genus Bidens; species Bidens hawaiensis. The sequence goes on along the minus strand of NW_027501640.1, from coordinate 25,294 downwards.
ACAAAGCGTCTACTTCAACCTCTCGGGATATTGATCTTCAACTTATGCAACATATAAAGAATATGTTAGACTCAGATAATGTGTTGGTTCAAACGTATCGTATGGTACGAGACTGTTTCAAAGAAAATCCCCATTTGTGTTTGCCTATGTTAGTATGAGAAATTAGTTTTTTTTTTTATTTATTTACATTTGTTGTTTAGGACTGATCTTAGACATCGATTTTCAAGTTTTTGTGATAAGATGAAATTTGATTTAAGGGACTAAAATGACCAAAATGTCCTAAAGTTGTTGACGTATACAAAGTCAATGAGATGATACTACTCGGTTATTATGGTGGTTAATTACAATCTGCTATATTATATGATATTTTGTAGTTACTGGAAGTCATTTGAAACTAACAGATATTTGGTAGTTGGTGGGAGTCATTTGAAACTAACAGGATACGAAATATACTTTTCTTATAAGAATGAAATTCAGGTCATTTCCATAACTTAATCCAAGTCAACCTTTGTTTAAAAGTGTAACTGTTGGATATTGGTGCTAATGTTTGGAGATTTATAAAATTGGATGGATTATGATTTATGAATTACTATATGTGAAAGTCATAAAATAAAGTCAAAGATGAAGATTGGTCACTTATAATGGGTATCAACTCCTTTATACGTGTAAGAAAAATTTCAAGAGCAATCCTGGTAGTGAGAAAACATGTAATGTCAACAATCCATATGGTGTATTTACTTGTGACGAAAGGTTAGTTTAAATTTTATTTTCTCTTAAATATTTTTTTTTCAGTTATGCATGATTATTTTCTTATTAAAATAACATTTTTTGGGTTAGTAAATAATATTTTATATATTATATATTATTTCTTATAATAGACAAGTTTACTTGGGTTAGTAAAAAAAATAATAACAAAGAGGGAAAAATAAGTAGGCTAATTAGATGGATTAATCATGGGCTAAAAAAGGAAAGATGGGCCTTAGGTCCATGGGCTTAAGGGAGTATAAATACCCCCCTTAAACCCTAAATCTTTCCATTTCCATCCATCTTATTCTCTCTACACCCTAAAACACACACCCAACCTTTCCAATTTCGGCCGCAAGCTAGAGCAAGAAACCGAGATTAAAAATCAAACCTTTTATTGATAGATCTTTGGGATATAAGCTAAATACAAGGTCAAGATTCATAATTAAAGCTAGAAACGTCAAAATGTATGTTCTCTATTATTAAAGGTTACATTTTTATGAACGATTTGTCATGAAACTTGACCCTAGAGTAGATTGGATCTAGATGTCTCATAAAAATGCAAACTTGGAGATTAAAATGAACCTAATCGCCTTATGGTAGTATTTGGCTCATAGATGAACCCTAGATCTAGTAAAGAACGTTTTATGGCTAAAGGTCCGAGCTTTATGCTAGGAAATGGGCTAGATCCCGATGAGGGAGTGATAACGGATGTAAACAGTTATGACTATTGATGAAAAAGGGTTAAAAATTCATGATTTGAATCCTAGACCAAGTTAGCTAGGCAAGGTGGGAACATTAGATAGAAAAATGAGCTGAGCTGGGGGTTCTCAACCAAACTTGAGAATCCTTGGTCAAACCTTTTGGTTTTCGGTCAAACAGACAGCCAACAAGAGTTCTCGGCCAGAAAGTTATGTGTTCTCGGTCAAGAACAAATGTTCTCGGTAACCTTGTGTTCTCGGTCAGAGTTCTCGGCCGAAAACACGGGTTCTCGGTTAAGGATTGATCTCAGCCAAGTAGGAGAGTTCTCGGTCAACATAAGAGTCCACTGTCTTGGGTTCTCGGCCACACAGTTCTCTGTTGGGCCTTGGGCCAGAGTCCAGTTGGGCCTGAATTAACTAAATCCATAGATGTTAAGCCCATATCTGATTTAAGATAAACTAGCCCATTATCTTGAGCTTAACTAGACAAGCCCAGCTTAGAAAATACAATGGTTAATTAAAATACCGACTAAATTAATTATACAGTTAATTAACGAGGATATCCATATAACAGTTAGCCGTGCACAATTAAATAAGGGGATAATGGTTAACGGCGAACGCGACAGGATCCAGTTGAGTTTCTAGCCCCATTTCCTTGTTATGTTTTCGGGGCTGTGTGCATACTCAATGTGATAGTTAATACACTTACCTTAAATGGTAAGTGCATGCCATGTATGATTTATGTGATAGATATTATGTTATGTATGTGAACGAAAGCTTGTCGGTACGTGAACGATCTTCAGATATTTCACGTATTGACAAGGGAGGTATGTATGTGAAAAATGAATGTGTATGATATATATATATATGTGTACAACGTATGAGTATGTATTAATTAATAACGATAGTATATGTATGTTACGGGTATGTAAAGACAGTATGCTCGAAGAAGAAGAAGAAGTAAGGGTTCGGACCCTAATAATATCTGAGATAGAGAAGTATAGAGGGATCAGACCCTACTAATATCTAAGATAGGCAAGAAAGGGATCAGACCCTAATAATATCTAAGATAAACAAAGGAAAGAGGGATCAGACCCTAATAATATCTGAGATAGAAAAGGAAGGCATCAGACCCTAATAATATCCGAGATAGAATGGACAGTAAATATAAAGTATGAAAGTGCAAAGGTATGTACGTATGTATGAAAGTATGAAATGAAAGTAAATTAGTAAAATAATTATTATGTATCTTCGGATGCATGATTGAAGGTAAGTGTATGTATTGTATGATGTATGATTAACTAGAACTCACTCAGCGTAGCTTACTTTTAGTATGCACGCAGGTGAGTAGGATGCGACAGCAGGTGTGAGCGGGACACATGGCAGAAGAATAAAAGCCTGGCATCCGAAGACTTGCTATGTTTTATAAGTTGTGTTTTGATTTTGAAAGACAAGAAGAATGTTTTAAGACATGTTTATGATTTGATATGTAATGTTTTTATATTCCGCGTATGTTTTTATTAACTCTGGTAAATAGAACTATGTTAATGAGTAAATCCAACTTCCAAATGTGAAGAACCGGTAACAGGGCCTTACAAGTTGGTATTGGAGCAAAGTTCGAGAGATTTAAGCATCCTATATGCTTAGACTCGAATAGAGAATGGGATTTTAAGTAAGAAAAGAAAGAAGATGCCAGTCCAAGAATGCCATGTGTCGCTCAAGCAAGCTCAGTAAAGGTAAAGTGTATGATTGAATAATGTATGTTAATATTAGAGATAGGATTAATTGATTTCCTTTACTGATTAACTGTTTAAAGTAGAACCAGCACAAATAGACTCATAAAGGGAAGTGTATAGGACACGGAATGTAACGTGATCAGCTAATCACAGCTGTCCACTGTTATTACCTGTTAGCCTTACTATCCTTGTACTAAATAGTTCCTTGAGTGATGACGTTTGTGTTTTCCCTTTTTAGAATACGATGGCTGGAACGGGGGAAATGTAGGAGCTGGAGGAATTGTGAGAACTGAAGGTCGCACTGGACGTCGTGGCAGGCCTCTTCGTGTTTAACGACTTTCGGTCAAAACAGCTTCCAACACCGGAGATGAAGGAAGCGCAGCTGGAGGAGATCTGAACAATGAAGAGGTTCAACTGGATCCCGCAATTCAAGCAGCTATTGTTCAAGCTGTAGCCACTGCTGTAAAGAATATTATTCTTGGAGGGTCTGCTGGAAGCCATGAAAGAACTGCCGGAATGGCAGGAGGTGATGGTAGGAGAGATGAGGAAGAAGAGAGGGAGGCCTCGAGTGTAGTTAGGTCTGTGAAAGCCGGGGTGACAAGAAAAGAGGCCGAGGTGGGTGTGACTGTAAGTCCTTCAAAGGATGTGACCCGCCGAAGCTGACTGGTTTGGGAGACGCAATCGCTACTCTTCAGTGGATAACTGCCATGGATAAGATTATCCGCATTAGCGAGTGCCATGCCGACCAAGCTGTGGGTTACGCTACTCAGTCTGTTGGTGTATTTTGTGACCGTTGCTATGCAATTCTGACCATCGGAGATAAGGTGGTGAAGTTAGAACAACTTCACCATAGGCGAAGTTAGGACAACTTCTCCTACAGGCCCAAGCCCAAGCCCGCGAAGTTGGTTTGTCTATATATATGTGTGTCATGTTTAGGGTTTAGTCTAGAAAAAGTGAGAGTATTTTGTGTAGCTGTCATTGTTTAGAGAGAAACATATAGAGAGTGTCGTGTGGGCAGACCCGAGGTAGAGCTCACCTCGGCCGGCCGTGTTTTTGTTTTTGTTCGATATGTAACGTGTTTTGGTTATATTATAGAGGATCAGCAGATTCGTTTATCCCATTTGTGTGTTTGTTTGTGTGTAATCGTGTTCTTCGTCTATAACATCGTAAACGAGTCTAGGAGGATTCCGCACACCTAGACCTCATGCGTATCTCGTATCGATCAGCGACGCCCCGGGGGGAATAGTCATTTGGTGAAGAAGCAATGTATTGGTGGTAATCGGTTGAGCAGAGGAAGATCCCGGAGGAAATCAAGGCTTTGAAGTGGAAGGATCTGAAGGAACTGGTTATGAAGAAATTTTGTGATGTCGCCGAGGTAGATAGGGTCAGAGATGAAGTTCCTGAATTTGAAAGCTGGAATGATGACTCACCGTGAATACACCACTGAGTTCAATCAAATGTCTAGGTTGGTGCCTGATATGGTCAACACTGAAGCTAAGAGAATTAAGTGCTACGTGAGGGGATTGCCATAGAAAGTATGCACACTAGTCAGGACGAGTAAACCTGCTACCTTTGACTCTGCTGTCGAACTCGCAGAGATGGTTTATGCAGACCTGGTTGCGGATGATGTTGTGGTGGAAGAAGAAAAGAAGGATAAGAAGTGGGTTGCTCCTGTTAAACGACCCGGTACTCAGTTGTGGAACTCCAAGGATAAGAAGCAGAAAGTGTGGGAGAAGAGATCGTGCAAGACGTGTGGAAAGATGCATGGGGGTGAGTGTAAGTGGAGTAAAGGATCGGGTGTTTGTTATAAGTGTGGTAGGGCTCATGGTGGGGAATGCGGGCTGAGATCGAATGCTTGTTATAAGTGTGGAAAGGTGGGGCATTATGCTCCCGACTGTACTGCAAAACCCGCATGTTACAGGTGCGGTAAGCCGGGACATTTTGCTAAGGAATGCAATGATGGTGGTGCCGGATGGAGTGGGAAGAATGATGCCGATCAGACTAGGCCAAGGACCAGAGCCTACATGCTAACCCAGGAACAAGCCAAGCAAAATCCAGATGTAGTCCCAGGTACGTTTCTAGTAAACGGTATATCCTCTTCAGTATTATTTGATTCGGGTGCGAACAAAAGTTTCGTAGCCACGCCCTTTACTAAATTAGCTAAAATGAAATGTTGCCGAATGTCTGAAACTTTTATAGTGGAAACCGCTAGTGACACTTCGGTTAAAATAATGAAAACGGTTAAGGACTGTAAGATAGAATTAGAGGGACATGAGTTCCTTGTTACTTTGTATGTTATGACCTTAGGAGGGTTCGATGTGGTTTTGGGAATGGATTGGTTATCTGAGTATGAAGCTCAGATAGTATGTAAGAGTAGGATAATAAGGTTAAAGTCCTTGGATGGTAGTGCGGTGACGGTTTATGGTGATAAGGAAGGTTCTGGGCTTAACGTCATTTTGATGATAAAAGCCGAGGGTTTGTTAAGGCGAGGGTGCGGTGCCTACCTGGCGTACGTTGTCAACGCAACGGCTGAGACAAAATAAATGAAAGATGTTCCTATAGTGCGTGATTACCCAGAAGTATTCCCTGAGGATCTTCTGGGGTTGCCACCGGAGCAAGAGATAGAATTTCAGATATATTTAGTACCAGGAACCCAACCCGTCGCGAAAGCACCTTACCGTTTAGCGCCGTCTGAGATGAAAAATTTAATGTCCCAACTGCAAGAACTCCTCGATAAGGGTTTCATTAGATCAAGTGTTTCCCCGTGAGGCGCACCTGTGTTATTTGTGAAGAAGAAAGGCGGAAGCATGAGAATGTGCATCGATTATCGCGAGTTGAATAAGCTTACGGTGAAGAATAGATATCCTTTGCCAAGGATTGATGATCTGTTCGATCAACTGCAAGGTTCAAGTTGGTTCTCACAAATAAATCTCAGATCAGGCTATCATAAGCTAAAAGTGAAAGAGGCAGACGTCCCTAAGACAGAATTTCGTACGCGGTACGGACACTACGAGTTCCTCGTAATGTCATTCGGTCTAACGAATGCTCCCCCAGCATTTATGGACATGATGAATAGGGTGTGCCAGCCAATGTTGGATAAGTCAGTTATTGTCTTCATCGACGATGTATTGATTTATTCAAAGAACGAGTCTGATCATGATGAGCATCTGAAAGAGGTATTGGAGACTCTGAAGAAAGAGAAGTTGTATGCTAAGTTTTCGAAATGCGCGTTCTGGTTGCGAGAAGTGCAATTTCTAGGTCACGTGATTAATCCTGAAGGGATTACCGTGGACCCAGCTAAGATTGAAGCGATAACTAATTGGAAGACTCCACAAAATCCTACTGATATACGAAGCTTCTTAGGGTTAGCTGGCTACTATAGGAGATTCATCGAAGGTTTCTCCAAGATAGCCGCACCGTTGACTGGTATGACCCGAAAGTCGATAGTATTCAGTTGGGGTAAGTTTCAAGAAGAAGCTTTTCAGGAGTTATAGAAGAGACTCACTCAAGCTCCAATCCTTGCTTTACTCGATGGTAACGAGGACTTGGTTGTTTGCACTGATGCTTCGCATCATGGGTTAGGTTGCGTGTTAATGCACCGAGGAAAAGTGATAGCTTACGCGTCTAGACAGTTGAAAGTTCATGAGAGTACTTACCCAACGTATGATTTGGAGCTAGCAGCAGTAGTGCACGCTCTTAAGATTTGGAGACACTACATGTATGGTACTAAGTGTACCATATACACCGACCATAAGAGTTTGAAGTATTTCTTCGAGCAGAAGGAACTGAACATGAGGTAGAGAATATGGTTAGAGTTGATAAAGGATTACGACTGCGATATTAAGTACTATCCTGGTAAAGCTAATGTGGTCGCTGACGCGCTAAGTCGTAAGAATGAGGAAGTCATTGCAACAGTGAAGTCATACCAGCTAATTATGAACTCAAGCCTTTTTGAAGAAATCATCAAAGTACAGTCAGAGGTGTTAGTAGATAAGGGGTTAGTGAATAAAGAGAGAGGTTATGGCCAGCAAGATGAGTTGATGGAAAACACTCATGGTGTTAAGACTAGGTTTGACCGTATATGGATCCCACGCCATGGTGATCTTAGAGGTCGAATCTTAGATGAAGCTCATAAGTCAAGATACTCGATTCATCCAGGAGCTACTAAGATGTATCAAGATTTGAAAAGAGACTACTGGTGGCCAGGGATGAAAAAGGATGCGGTGGACTAGGTTAGTAAGTGCTTAACTTGTTTACAAGTCAAGGCTGAACATCAGAAGCCTTATGGGAAGATGTAGCCTTTAAAGATACCTGAATGGAAATGGGAACACGTTACCATGGATTTCATAACTAAGCTACCCCATACAGCTAAACACCATGATACCATTTGGGTGATAGTGGACCGTTTGACCAAAAGTGCTCACTTTCTGCCTATACGAGAGGCCATCTCGTCAGAAATATTAGCAAGTCTGTTCATTAAAGAGGTAGTATCTAAGCATGGAGTAACGTTATCAATCGTGTCTTATAGAGATACTCGATTTACTTCGAGGTTTTGGAAGAAGTTCCATGAAGCTATGGGAACAAGATTAAACATCAGTACGGCGTATCATCCTCAAACCAATGGGCAGTCTGAATGGACAATCAAAACCCTTGAGGATATGCTACGTGCTTGTGTTTTAGACTTTGGTGGAAGTTGGGATGATCACCTGCATCTGGCAGAGTTCTCCTATAACAACAGTTATCATTCAAGTATTGGTATGTCACCATTTGAGATGCTTTATGGAAGATGATGTAGGACTCCCGTGTGTAGGGGAGAGATTGGCCAGAAAGAAATGGGAAGTCTAGAAGTGGTTCAAGAGACATCTTCAAAGTTTGATCAGATTAAGGCCAGAATGAAAGCTGCTCAAGACAGACAGAAGTCGTATGCTGACAAGCGGCGACGACCGATTGAGTTTAACGTTGGCGACAATGTGATGCTCAAGGTCTCGCCTTGGAAAGGAATCATCGATTCAGAAAGAGAGGAAAGTTGAGTACGAGATACATTGGACCATTCAAAATTATAGACCGAGTGGGTGAAGTAGCTTATAAGCTGGATTTACCCGATGAGCTAGAAGGAATTCACTCAACCTTCCATGTTTCTCATCTGAGAAAGTGTCTGGCTGATGACACATCGCACGTGCCATTGATGGACATTGAGGTTAATGAACAATTGAACTATATTGAACAACCGATAGAGATCGTCGATCGCAAAGAGGAGCAGCTTCGTCATAAAGTTATACCATTGGTGAAAGTGATATGGAAGTATCGCAAAGGGTCAGATGCTACTTGGGAAGTTGAGGATGAGATGCACAAGTTTTACCCGAATTTGTTTATGTAATATTAGGTTGCGGGGACGAAACCTCTTTAAGGAGGGAAGACATGTAACATCCCAAAATTTCACCAATAATATTTTATATATTATTTCTTATAATAGACAAGTTTACTTGGGTTAGTAAATAAAATAATAATAAAGAGGGAAAAATAAGTAGGCTAATTAGATGGATTAATCATAGACTAAAAAAGGAAAGATGGGCCTTAGGTCCATAGGCTTAAGGGAGTATAAATACCCCCTTAAACCCTAAATCTTTCCATTTCCAACCGTCTTATCCATCTTATTCTCTTTACACCCTAAAACACACACCCAACCTTTCCAATTTCGGCCGCAAGCTAGAACAAGAAACCGAGATAAAAAATCAAACCTTTTATTGATAGATCTTCGGGATACAAGCTAAATACAAGGTCAAGGTTCATAACTAAAGCTAGAAACGTCAAAAGGTATGTTCTCTATGATTAAAGGTTACATTTTTATGAACGATTTGTCATGAAACTTGACCCTAGAGTAGATTGGATCTAGATGTCTCATAAAAATGCAAACTTGGAGATTAAAATGAACCTAATGGTCTTATGGTAGTATTTGGCTCATAGATGAACCCTAGATCTAGTATAGAACGTTTTATGGCTAAAGGTCCGAGCTTTATGCTAGGAAATGAGCTAGATCCCGATGAGGGAGTAATAACGGATGTAAATAGTTATGACTAATGATGAAAAAGGGTTACAAGTTCATGATTTGAATCCTAGACCAAGTTAGCTGGGCAAGGTGGGAGCATAAGATAGAAAAATGAGCTGAGCTGGGGGTTCTCGGCCAAACTTGAGAATCCTTGGTCAAACCTTATGGTTTTCGGTCAAACAGACAGCCAACAAGAGTTCTCGGCCAGAAAGGTCATGTGTTCTCGGTCAAGAACATATGTTCTCGGCAACCTTGTGTTCTCGGCCAAAAACACGGGTTCTCGGTTAAGGATGGATCTCGGCCAAGTAGGAGAGTTCTCAGTCAACATAAGAGTCCTCTGTCTTTGGTTCTCGGCCACACAGTTCTCTGTTGGGCCTTGGGCCTGAGTCCAGTTGGGCCTGAATTAACTAAATCCATAGATGTTAAGCCCGTATCTGATTTAAGATAAACTAGCCCATTATCTTGAGCTTAACTAGACAAGCCTAGCTTAGAAAATACAATGGTTAATTAAAATACCGACTAAATTAATTATACGGTTAATTAACGAGGATATCCATATAACAGTTAGCCGTGCACAATTAAAGAATGGGATAACGGTTAACGGCGAACGCAACAGGATCCATGTGAGTTTCTAGCCCCATTTCCTTGTTATGTTTTCGGGGTTGTGTGCATACTTGATATGATAGTTAATACACTTACCTTAAATGGTAAGTGTATGCCATGTATGATTTATGTGATAGATATTATGTTACGTATGTGAACGAAAGCTTGTCGGTACGTGAACGATCTTCGGATATTGCACGTATTGGCAAGGGAGGTATGTATGTGAAAAATGAATGTGTATGATATATATATATATATATATATATATATATATGTACAACGTATGAGTATGTAATAATTATTAACGACAGTATATGTATGTTACGGGTATGTAAAGACAGTATGCACGAAGAAGAAGAAGTAAGGGATCAGACCCTAATAATATCTTAGATAGAGAAGTATAGAGGGATCAGACCTTACTAATATCTGAGATAGACAAGAAAGAGATCAGACTCTAATAATATATGAGATAGACAAAGGAAAGAGGGATCAGACCCTAATAATATCTGAGATAGAAAAGGAAGGCATCAGACCCTAATAATATCTGAGATAGAATGGACAGTAAATATAAAGTATGAAAGTACTAAGGTATGTACGTATGTATGAAAGTATGAAATGAAAGTAAATTAGTAAAATAATTATTATGTATCTTCGGATGCATGATTGAAGGTAAGTGTATGTATTGTATGATATATGATTAATTAGAACTCACTCAGCGTAGCTGACTTTTAGTATGCACGCAGGTGAGTAGGATGCGACAGCTGGCGTGAGCGGGACACATGGCAGAAGAATAAAAACCTGGCATCTGAAGACTTGCTATGTTTTATAAGTTGTGTTTTGATTTTGAAAGACAAGAAGAATGTTTTAAGACATGTTTATGATTTGATATGTAATGTTTTTATATTCTACGTATGTTTTTATTAACTCTGATAAATAGAACTATGTTGATGAGTAAATCCAACGTCTAAATGTGAGGAACGGGTAACAGGGCCTTACACTTATACGGCGTATAAGTCTTATACGCTGTAAGACTTATACGACCCATAGGCTTCTTGTATAAATAGGATTGACTTTGTCATATTTTGTAATCTTTTGACGAAAAACTTATCACTTGTACTCTGACATTGTTATATAAAAATAGAGATAATTACATTGAGTTGATATGTGTTTGATTTCTTTGCTATTTTTTCCCGCCTTATAGCTTAGTATATTAACACAACGTATTCGGTTCGTATCGTATTTCACCTACACGTATACGAGGACATCTTATGATCCGGCAACCGGTCTTTCAAGCTAACTACAAATAATTAATATAACTTGATGAAATATTTATCAATTGTTCTCCTCTCTTTTAATCTTTCTCAGCAGCTCTTCATCATCTGTGATGTGATAAACAATTGCCAAAGACATCAGTCATTGAGAGCAATCCTTTTTGTATAACACCTTTATATTCTTTATTTAGTGAAGAACAAATAGTCGTTGATAATAAGTTGTTTGGCCTTTGGCTCATTAGTTCTTTTCAGGATCAATAACATTAACGTAAAATATATGTTGCATCATCTCGTAAAAACGTTTCGAAAGATCAACGACTGTGGTGTGTTATGTGAATCTGCAAGACTAGCCAAACTTTTTTTATGTGTTAGTAAAAGATAAAGTCATGTGTCTCGTACCTGAAAGTATCAAAATGTTTGCTTTTTAACGCATATGATATATATTTAGTGTAATTTAATATTATACATTCAAACTCTTGAAGATATGAGAAATATAACTATGGTTTGATGATTTCAGAACACAATCTACACTATTTAATAAATAAAGCTTTTTAAATGCCATATGTCATCACTATGTTAATACTTACAAAATTTTCTCTCATCTCTCTCATATTAAATACATTTCTCTTTTTAATATTTCATTTACAATTTTTAATAATTCCATCATTTGCATTAGTTATTAATATTAGATTTTTATAAATAATCAATATGAAACGGGTGAGTTTCTTTAACCGGTTAAAGTATCAAATATTGTTCATGTCAAAACAGCTTAAAATTAGAATAAGTTTTGATCCACGGGTTGGTTTATTAAAGTAGTCATTTACAACTAAGTTTTGATATAGGAAATAACAAAGAAATAATTTATGATTTATGAATTTTCTAATAACTTTTTATTTCCAAATTGCGTAACGTGTAATTTTTTTACTATATAATATATATCTTTATATATGTGATACATTTTTTTGTATTTCACATTATATTATTATTTAAAAAATTACTTATTTTAACCCGTGTGCTACACGGGTAACTAACCTAGTATATAATACATATAATTAGCGTGCCCCGCGGCATGCTTACAGCTTACAAGCTATTTTCATTTACGAATGCGACCAATTCATAAGCACATTTACTTGCATGAGGATACTCATATTGATGAGTTCAATTTAATTTTAATTAAAATTATCAAGGCTATTTCAGGTATTTAATATTTAGTATATGCATTTAATGTTTAAAGGGATGTTTGCTCATGAATGAGATCGGTGTAACGAAAATCAATTAAACTGACTAGCAAGTACTATACCGAATTAAGAGTATGTTTGGGATTGCTTCTTAAAAATGCTTTTTGCTTTTTGGAGAGGCAAAATGTCCAAAATGCCCATCCAAAAGCACCAAATTGATGCTTTTAGGTGCTTTTGGATTGGCATTTTGGACATTTTGCCTCTTCAATAAGCAAAAAAAAAAAAAATTAAGAAGCAATCCCAAACACCCCCTGAGTTGTATGCTACCGGGTACCAGTTGTACTATGTGATTAATAACCGGTTTGACTTATTTTTAAGACATAAACATGGAAGTTCCCAACATAACATCTACATATTTCAAACGGGTATAAGTACCAAAATACTCATATGTGTACCATACCCGGAAGTATCATATACTGAAATACTAAAATCTTGATACCGATACTCGTACCGAATAGGCTAAATCGGTACGGATGCAGGCACGAGTACTAGTAGGAGTATACTATAAGTACATATACCTGTATCGCTAAATCATCTTAATTACCTCATTTTTGTTAAGCACTTATTTATTACTCCGTAAATAACATGACTGCTTGGTTTAACAGCAAAAGAATGCTACTTGTGCTTCAATATATTGGTAATCACTTATGTGACCATTCCAAACTGTTAATACACGACGGGTGTTAGTTTTCCTACTATAGGCCTTTGGCTAGTGGTATTAAAAATTTAGAACGTATGATAAGACTATCTTTTTAACGATGAGGAATCAAATTACATAGGTTACCATAATGAAAATAAAAGGTCGTTCAAACAAAAAATATATTACATACTAGTTTAGTAGCTTTAGAACCCATGTATTACATGAGATTAGCCAGTGTTTAAATATAAATGATAGTATGATCCAAATAAAAAAAAACACAAATTAAAGGTAAACAATACGTACACAATCATCTCAAAATAATATACTATATTTACACTCTCCTGTACTGCGTGTACAAAGAAGTTTTGAATATACAATTTACACATTTTTAAAAGAAAAAGATATATTAGATACTAGCTTTAAAACCCGTGTATTATATGAGATAAGCCAATGTTTAAATATAATTGATAATATGATCCAATTAAAAAAAACACAAATTAAAGGTAAACAATACGTACACAATTATCTCAAAATAATTTACTATATATACACATCCACCTATATTTCGTGTACAAAGAAGTTTTGAATATACAATTTTGTACATTTTAAAAAATAAATCTTGTCCCAAACTATCAAAAATAGTTGTTTTGTCCACTTTTCATCTTTGACCTATTCTAATGTCTGGATTTGTTGTTGTAAGAGTATTTTACTCTAAAATAGCAACAAACAAAAAAGATTTAAATTTTCTTCTACAAATCTATCTATTCTAATAAAGTAAAATAATTATGATATGTGTTAGTTTTTTATTAAACCTTACAACTTTTTTTCCTTCAAAAATTAAGATCTTAATTGACTCAACTAATACATGTCTATATTCACTTTCTTTTTACATTTTATTTATATAATATTTGTACACCTTCATAAAAATAAATATGAACATATTATTTTACTATATATTCCAAAATACTTAGTGAAATCTAAAAATTAACAAAAATATTAACATATTATTTTACTATATATTCCAAAATACTTAGTGAAATCCAAAAATTAACAACAAACCATGTTTGTTAAAGATTGAAAAACATATATAATTTCAAGTGTTATCATTAAATATTTTACTATATATATTGTTGAATATTATAAAGAAAAACCAAACTCCAAGATGGTTTCATTTTACAAAGTAAAATTTTAATTATTATATCATAAATCTATGCTTAAAAGGTTATCCATTTTTTTAAAATCAATTCATTTATCTATTATTATTATTATTATTATTATTATTATTGTAAATTGTCATATACATTTATAAATTTTAAATATATGCTTCAAATCTATAAATATATTTTTTTGGTTAATTTAATAAACTATATATTTTTTCGGTTAATTTAGTAAATATATATCAATCACTTTCATATATAACAAAGTTTATCATATTTAATTTATTGTTTTTTTATCAATGATTGTTTCCGGTTTTGTGGAACCTAAATTTGGTTTCTACAGTAAAAAATTGATAAATATATTGTTTGGTATAGGTTAACAACATCTGGTTCAAAATTTGTTATGGGTCAAAAATGAGAAATCTAAGTAGTTTTAAAGTTTGAGAATGCAAACAGATTTATCATCGAATTTGATACGGGTTCAAAGTGTAGACTAGAAATGTCAAACATGTGAAAGTTCGAATTATAAGGGGGGAGGGGTGGTGGATGTGATGAAATTTCTCATCACACACCCCACCCAATCAGTTGGTGCCACATCACCAACCCCAAATCTATCACATATGATGGTTTTTTACTATGGGTGGTGGTGTGGTGTGGTGTGGTGGTATGTGATGGATTTTTTTTAATAAATATAAATAAAAATAAAACAATATTACATTAAATAAAAAATAAAACAAGAATACATTAAATAAAAAAAACTAAATTAAAAAAAAAACCCGAAAAAAAAAACCTACGGCCCTTCCCAAGGTTACTTGTCGCATATCTCGCGTTTGCGTTGAATTAGGATCAATTTAAGGGGTTCCTCAAGATGATCGTGCGGTTGTAGGATGAAAGTTAGATCGGCGTTTTTTTTGTTTTCATTCAAATGGGTGATGTACGTCTCCTCACGTTTCATTTTTAAAATATGAGCCTGTTTCTTTCGCTCCTTCGTCTCGACCATTTCCGTCATCTTAGCCGACTTGTATTCGGCGAAGTTTTCGGCCACGGCTTCCTTTCCAAGTCTTGACGGTTCCCCACTTTTCTTGCGATTCGGCCGTGTGGGTGTGGGTATGTCTTCGTCGGGATTGTCTTCGGGTTCCTCGTTCAAGTTCATGTTCGGCATGTTGCACGACAAGCCACTGGTAGACGTCGTGTAGTCCCCGGACTCGGAAGTTTTTGATCTTTTTGAACATGATCCTTTCTTCCTTGGAGCTGTTGATCCGTTCAAATCGACCAACGGAATCGGTACCCACTTCGCGTGACGTCTCGCAATCTCCCATGCATCCAAGGAGGGAAAATCCTTACATTTGTAAACTCGAACATATTCGCGCAAAGCGTTCTTTATGATATTCGCCTCTCTCGTTCCGCTTTGTGGAGTTCGGGACTACAAAACATTTAGAAAATATATATATATATATATCAAATTGTAAAAACAAAGTACTAGATTATAAAATAAATAAACTAAAATAGTTACCTCTTGGATGTAACAAGTATTAAATTTTGACATTTTTCGGTTCAAATATGCCCACTTGCTAATCATTTGATCCTTGTTTCGTTCGGTTGCGCCGGAAGTTGCGAGAAATGGTTTTTAATACGTTTCCATAACGCTTCTTTTCTTTGCTAGTTTGAGTGTTTTTTTGATTCAGAGCAATGTAAATAAGCCTTGGTCAAGGAGACCTCCTCATCGGCCAACCAATGCCGATTACCTCCTTGATGCGACTCCTCATCCGCGGATTCATCTTCATCCAAAGTTTGCACTTCGTGACGAAAAACACTTGCAAATTGATGTATAACCTCGTTATCGTCTAGAATATCAACGGACATTTGAGACGGTTGAGACGGTTGAGAACCAAACGCTTGAAAAGCATTATTTGGATAATTTTGGGTAGAAAAAGGTGGAATAAAAGGTTCGTTTTGATACAATTGGTCTTGGGACGGTTGATTATAACGTTGTTGTTGGGAAGGTTGTTGATGGTTTTGGGACGATTGAAAAGGTTGTGGATAATAAGGTTGTTGTTGGGTAGGTTGGTTTGTGTCGGGTTCGTCTTGTAAGCGAAATCTCGTCGGTCGCCTAGATTTTGTCGAACCTTTGGTCGGGTTTGGGTTTTCTTTGAACCCGACCCACGTTTCTTAGAACCCTCCATTTGATATGTTAAAAATGGTGTGTGTGGTAGAAGATTTTGAGTTGGATTTGTGTATGTTTTGAAGATATATTGTAGTTATTTATATAGGTAAAATATGTTTTTTTTTAAATTTATTTTCCCAACCCTCAACGGTCACCCCCCCCCCCCCTAACGGATAGATTTCTTGGTTTTCACCCATCACCACGCGTGATGGCCATCACGCAAAGGACCTCCATCAAGCTTGATAGGGGAGTGGCGGCGGTGTTCAAAAACCCATCACGCGGTGCCCCGGGTCCTCTAAACATGATTTGGGTTTCAAATTTATTTTCAATAACATTTTTGTAAAAAAATCAAAAGGTTTGGTTTTTGGTAAATTAACTATTTTTCTCTCGACTATTAATATTTAAGAACAGATTCTGAATACTTACGACATGCCACCCCTGTGACAACTGCCCAATCCGACCCGACCCAGGTACCCGTTTTCGAATCCGATTCTTTTTATAATTTAGAATTAGATTATTAATCTTTGTAAAATTAACATTAAATAAATCATATATATATATATATATATTTTTATATTACTTACTAATAATAATAATTTCCTTTCCGCCGTCCCGCCTCTTTTTCTCTCTTGTCGCCGTCCCGCCCCTCTGCTTAACCCTTAAGCCTTGAAACCCTTTTCTCTTAACTCTTTGCTTGTCCTTTGGTTCTTCCCGCCTAAGGATGTCTGCGCAGCTCCACGCGCCAGACTCCTTACAAGGAAGCCTGCGCGAAGACCAACTGTTCCTGCGATACGCGAGGTGAACTGTTCCCACAGCGCGCTAAGAATGGTAGTTCTTCCCGCGGCGCGCTAAGGATTATAGTTCTTCCCGCGGCGCGCTAAGAATTGTAGTTCTTCCCGCGACGCGCTAAGGATTGTAGTTCTTCCAGCGACGCGCTTAGGATTATAGTTCTTCCCGCGGCGCGCTAAGAATTGTTCTCTGTCTGCCTCCGCCCTCGCTTGCGCTCGAGTCTTCTCGCGCTAGACCTTAAGTCTTTCTTCAGTTTAGGTCAGCTTGTATTCTTTTGAAATATCTTCTCTTTTGTTTGAGCACTGTAGGTCAGTTCCGACATCTGTCCGAAAAGCCACTTTCGGCGCAGCATGCGCACCAATCCTATTGGTTGACAGAAAAAGTGACTGACATAATCTTTTGAAATCTTCTTTTGCATGTCTTGAACAGTGTTTTATCTGACACCTCCCATGCTTTGATCTGTAACCTGTCAGCTTTTCCCCATCCCCTGCAGCTGCCGGCATATCTTTTGATATCTTTTGCTTTTGTTTTCTTGTGCTTTTTAGTATCTTTTGCTCGATTTGATAAGATCTTTTCCCCTTTTCAAGGGATTGTGTTCCCTTGGGTTTTTCCTATAAATTAAACTAATTCCTTGTTTATTAACACTACACACACTACACTTAAACACTCCCCAAATCTCTCTCCCTTTGCTCTCTGCCGGAGATCTTCAGCGACGCCTCCAACTCCTCTCTTTGCCTCCGTCTTCTCTTCTGTTCTGCCCAGAATCTCGGTAAATAATTAATATATAATTTTTCCTTTTAAATAATTTGTTTAAGTGACTTACATATATTCAAGACATAAAAACCAATCGTTAAACCAATAACCTCTTATTTATAGGTTAACTTGTGCTTGTTTAAAAGTTGGTTCTTGCATTATCTTTCAACACACCTTTTTCAGGTGAGTAATCTCGTACTTAATCCCCTTTTATTTTTAACGTTTTGGGATGTTCATGTGTTCGTACAACTTGAATCTTAGACTTGTTTATGAAATTTATGTGCGCAAAACCCCATGTGTTATGGACGTTTACTTGGCTGTTTATTTGTATGTGTGAATCATTAACCGCTTTGTTCGGCCTATTCCGAAGTTTTCATGGATCCATTAGATGAACACGGGAGACCTATCGTTTACGGTTTTTTTGTTTTGTTTACACATGCACGTATGATTATTTGTTTTTGTGCTCGATTGGGAGCACGGATTGAACTATGAGCTATGATCTATTTAGGCTTGATCACAATCTGATTACACCCTATGTTAAACCCCAGTTAAGCACATGTTGCGCGCAGTGTTTGTTATTATCTATTTATATCTATTAAACTTGATTTCTCACCGACACGCAAGTGTTGACGTTTTATTTTAACACATGTTCAGGTTTGCTGTAGCTGCTTTTGGGAATCTCAAGGACACGTAGGATGTTTTCTTTTTCTTTGGACCTAGATTAAAATGTAACAAGACGAATTATGTTATTTGAATATTTTAAGTTATGATATGATTTATGTTACTTTACGAATCGTGTTCTGCGCGTGCGCAATGAAAATGTATTTATTAAATATTGACACCCAAATAGTGTCACGAGTAATGAAACAATACGTGGCGCCCCGATGTATAATCCGCCATCGGTCGGGGTGTTACAGATTGGTATCAGAGCTCCGTGACTTTAGGATAGGTGGTTAGACGTAACGACCTAGAATACCTAAGAGTCCCTTCTCGCACATGAGAAATATCTCATGTTTGCGCGCTAATTGTTAATTACTCGATATTTGTAAAATATGCTTGCGTATACGCAGCACATGATTTCGTGTTTTATCCGCGATCTTTCGATTTTTATTGTTAAATTTCAATTTATTTCTTTACTTACATATTCGTTTGTTGTTGGGATTTAGCATTGAAGATTTGAAAAGTCATGGTGATACATGAATTGTCAATCTCCAATACCCATTAACTTTATGTTTTAAATTGAAGATTTGAAAAGTCATGGTGATACATGAATTGTCAATCTCCAATATTCATTTACTCGATATTTTAAATTGAAGATTTGAAAAGTCATGGTGATACATGAATTGTCAATCTCCAATATTCATTTACTCGATATTTTAAATTGAAGATTTGAAAAGTCATGGTGATACATGAATTGTCAACCTTCAATGCTCATTTACTCGTATATTTTAAATTAAAGATTTGAAAAGTCATGGTGATACATGAATTGTCGATTTTCAATTCGAATTCATTACCTGTATTAAGTTGCATTTAAATTCATATTTTACTTCAAAACTTGATAGCATTTAACTCCGCGAAACAAGCTTTACGACGATATACTTTGCGCTAAAACGATTTCCCATACCAAGATATTAATAAAAAAATTAAAACTTTTATAGAATGCCTCCGCTATCTCGCCGTCATCAGAGGAGAGAAGCCGCGCGCAGACGTATGCAGCGTCGTTCCCAGGAAATGGCCGCCGCAATAGCCCAAGCCTTAAACCAAAACAATACCAACCCCTCCGGATACAATATTAAATCCTTTAATGCGGGTAACCCTCCGAAATTCACAGGGCTTGAAGGAGCCACCGTAATGCTCCAATGGCTCGAGAAAATTGAGAACACCTTCCTCCATACCCAATGCCCTCCAGACCGACGAACCTTATACGCCTCAAGTGTCCTAGAATCAAGGGCGCTTACTTGGTGGAACGGAGTAGCTCACGCGCGTGGCGCAGAGGCTGCTTCTAGCATGCTCTGGGAGGAATTCAAGGAACTTTTGACTAGAGAATTCTGCCCTCCCAACGAAATAAAGCGCCTTGAGGAGGAATTTTGGAACTTGAAGCAGTACAGTGGCGAAGCGCGCGAGTACGCTACGCGCTTCCACGAACTAAGTTTGCTGGTCCCACACCTAGTTACCCCTTCCCGCCGAGCCATCGAGAAGTTTCTTGGGGGTCTCCCCATGGAAATTCAAGATTCTGTATGGGCCAGGAACCCAGCAACCCTCTCTGACGCCATCGAGTTGGCCGCTGTGCTCAGCGAAAACCATGTCAGGGCAGGAACCCTGTTCCTGCGGGGAGCCGAAAAGACCAAACTCACCAAGACTGTCCCAGAACCAACA
The DNA here is from genome assembly GCF_021521415.1 of Bidens hawaiensis. Taxonomy (NCBI): domain Eukaryota; kingdom Viridiplantae; phylum Streptophyta; class Magnoliopsida; order Asterales; family Asteraceae; genus Bidens; species Bidens hawaiensis. Next base: position 5,076 of record NW_027501640.1, on the reverse strand, counting down.
GAAACCAAGCCAGAACCCTCAAACCGTAACAACCTCAAGCGCAGGCGCAAACATCAAGCCTACGCGCTTACCAACCCGCTCGTTGTCCAGCAACCCGCCTACCAACCTCCAGTATACGCTCCTAACCCACTGCCAACCTACCCAACACCCCCTGTAGTCCATAACTATGCCTTAACCAATCCCGCACTCCCTACCCCGTCAACTAAGAAACCTTACACAGGAAACCAACCCTTTTGCCCAACCTGTAGACTTCACCATCCAACTCAAGTCCCGTGCCGATAATGTAACCGATGTGGCCGTACTGGTCACACTGCTGAGAACTGTAGAGTCCTTCCCGCCAACCCAATCGCGCAAACCCCACCAACCTACCCGCAAAACCCACAATCAACATACCATAATCCACGACCCAGGTCGTGCTATAACTGCGGTGACCCCAGTCATTTCCGGAACGCGTGCCCGAGACTACAAGTACAAATTACGCAAGCTAATCCGGTTAACCAAATTTCAAACCAAGTGACGAGCGGCCGAGCTTTTAATATAACCGCGCACCAAGCGCAAGCGAATAATGACGTGGTTAATGGTACATTTTTACTTAACGGACAATATGCATCTATACTTTTTGATACTGGCGCCGATAGAAGTTTTATTTCTCGCGCATTTGAACAAAAACTTGCGCGACCGCGAGTAAACTTAAACGAAAACTTTTCAGTTGAATTGGCTAATGGTGAAACTATTTTAATAAACTCCGTAATCAAAGCTTGCACGCTTAACCTTAATGAACATGATTTTCTAATCGACCTCATTCCCATGCCTCTTGGAAGTTTTGATGTGATTATTGGTATGGACTGGCTCTCGCAAAATCGCGCCGAAGTAATCTGCGCCAAGAAGTTGATTCGCATTCCTCGGGAAAATGGTCAAGATCTTCATATCTACGGCGAGAAACCATCTAACGGTCTTAAACTTATGTCATGCACTGAAGCCCGAAGACTTTTGCGGAAGAAATGTGTAGCGTTCTTAGCTCATGTGGTCAAATCCGATGAAGGAAAGAAGAAACTTTCTGAAATTCCCATCGTGCGTGACTTTCCTGAAGTCTTCCCCGATGATCTTTCTGGTTTACCTCCCGCTCGGGAAGTCGAGTTTCGTGTTGATCTTGTCCCTGGTGCATCCCCCGTAGCCAAATCTCCTTATCGACTTGCACCCGCTGAAATGCAAGAATTGGCAAGTCAACTTCAAGAGTTGACCGATAAAGGATTCATTCGCCCTAGCTCTTCGCCGTGGGGTGCTCCGGTGTTGTTCGTTAAAAAGAAAGACGGTTCGTTTCGCATGTGTATCGATTACCGCGAGCTGAACAAGCTCACCATTAAGAACCGGTATCCCTTACCGCGTATTAACGACCTCTTTGACCAACTCCAAGGTGCCTCTTGTTTCTCCAAAATCGATCTCCGTTCTGGCTATCACCAGTTGCGTATCTGCGAAGAGGATATTCCCAAGACTGCTTTTCGAACCCGCTACGGTCATTTTGAATTCTTGGTCATGCCCTTCGGTTTAACCAACGCACCCGCTGTCTTCATGGATCTAATGAACCGGGTGTGTAGATCTTTCTTGGACCGATTCGTGATCGTGTTTATCGATGACGTTCTGGTATATTCCAAAACCAAGGCCGAGCATGAACAACATCTTCTGTTGGTGTTGCAAAAGCTTCGAACCGAACAACTCTATGCCAAACTCTCCAAGTGTGAGTTTTGGTCTGATGAAGTACAGTTTCTTGGTCATGTTGTAAACAAGATGGGTATTCATGTCGACCCATCCAAGATTGAAGCAATCAAGAACTGGATTGCACCGACCACTCCTACCGAAATCCGTTCCTTTTTGGGCTTAGCTGGTTACTACCGGCGATTCATCTCGAACTTCTCAAAAATCGCCTTGCCTTTAACAGCATTAACGCACAAAGGCAAACCGTATATTTGGGGCTCGAAGCAGGAAGAAGCCTTTCAAGCGCTCAAGCAATTGTTGTGCGAAGCTCCTGTTCTAGCGTTACCTGAGGGTACTGATGACTTTGTCGTTTATTGTGATGCCTCCAACCAAGGTCTCGGTTGTGTACTTATGCAACGAGGCAAGGTTATCGCTTACGCGTCTAGGCAACTCAAAATTCATGAAAAGAATTATACGACTCACAACCTCGAACTTGGTGCAGTTGTATTTGCCTTAAAAATCTGGAGACACTACCTCTATGGGACTAAGTGCATCATTTACACAGACCATAAAAGCCTTCAGCACATTTTTGATCAAAAGGAACTTAACATGAGACAACGCCGGTGGAACGAACTCATCAGCGATTACGATTGTGAGATCCGATATCACCCTGGAAAGGCTAATGTGGTAGCCGATGCGCTCAGCCGCAAACCCAGTCAACTCAACTGTATCTTGCCGCGCACGCAGCTTCATTTCGCGCCGATCCAAAACGATCTTGAATCGCGCATTCGCGACGCGCAGCGCGCATCGATCAGCAAAGGCAACCTACGCCGAGTTAGCGTGTGGTGCGGAAGCACATCTAGTCCCTAACCTGAACGGAATTCTCTGTTATCTCAATCGCATCTGGATCCCCAATGATGAGAATCTTCGCTCTGTCATACTGTGTGAAGCACACAAAACTCGGTATTCCGTTCATCCTGGTGCTGACAAAATGTACAAAGATTTGCGCCTTTCTTATTGGTGGCCTGGTATGAAAAAGGATATTGCTGTGTTCGTAGCTAAATGCCTAACTTGTTCTAAGGTAAAAGCTGAACATCAACGCCCATCTGGTTTGCTCGAACAACCTGAAATTCCTACGTGGAAATGGGAAAGTATAGCAATGGACTTTATCACCAAGTTATCCTTGACCGCAAGCAAACATGATAGCATTTGGGTAATAGTGGATCGATTGACCAAGTCTGCCCACTTTCTGCCCATTCGTGAAACCTACCGTGTTGAACAACTTGCGCATCTATATGTCAAAGAAATTGTTTGCCGTCATGGTACTCCCTTGAGCATCATATCCGATCGCGATGGCCGTTTTATATCTCGCTTTTGGAAATCTCTCCAAACTGCGTTAGGAACTCGTTTGGACATGAGTACTGCATATCATCCTCAGACTGACGGACAGTCTGAGCGAACCATCCAAACCCTTGAGGATATGCTTCGATCTTGTGTTCTTGATTTTGGAGGTAATTGGGATTCACACCTACCCCTGATCGAGTTCTCTTATAATAACAGCTATCATTCCAGCATCGGTATGGCCCCATTTGAAGCACTTTACGGTCGAAAGTGCCGCTCGCCGATTTGTTGGAACGAAGTGGGTGAAGTTCAAATCACAGGACCCGAACTAGTTCAAGAGACAACCGATAAAATCGCCAAGATCCGTGATCATCTGCTGACTGCCAGAAGCCGACAGAAGAGTTACGCAGATCGCAGGCGGAAGCCTCTCGAATTTCTAGTTGGTGATCTTGTTCTCCTCAAAGTGTCGCCCTGGAAGGGTATTGTCCGCTTTGGGAAGAAAGGTAAGCTTGCACCTCGTTATGTTGGTCCATTCAAGATTCTTGCGAGGGTGGGAAAAGTTGCCTACAAACTGGACCTGCCGCCCGCGCTCAGCAATGTGCATCCAACTTTCCATGTATCCAATCTCAAGAAATGTTTAGCTAACGAGAACCTCCACATACCACTTGATGAAGTTCAAGTTGATAAGTCTATGCATTTCGTTGAGAAGCCTGTTGAGATTATGGATCGCGAAGTAAAGCAAACCAAGCGCAGTCGCATCCCTATTGTCAAAGTTCGTTGGCAGTCCAAGCGCGGAGCCGAGTTCACTTGGGAAAGGGAAGATCAAATGAAGATCAAGTACCCGCACCTTTTCTCTGCGCATCCTACTTCGAGATAAATTTCGGGACGAAATTTCTTAAAGTAGGGGAGACTGTGACAACTGCCCAATCCGACCCGACCCAGGTACCCGTTTTCGAATCCGATTCTTTTTATAATTTAGAATTAGATTATTAATCTTTGTAAAATTAACATTAAATAAATCATATATATATATATATATATTTTTATATTACTTACTAATAATAATAATTTCCTTTCCGCCGTCCCGCCTCTTTTTCTCTCTTGTCGCCGTCCCGCCCCTCTGCTTAACCCTTAAGCCTTGAAACCCTTTTCTCTTAACTCTTTGCTTGTCCTTTGGTTCTTCCCGCCTAAGGATGTCTGCGCAGCTCCACGCGCCAGACTCCTTACAAGGAAGCCTGCGCGAAGACCAACTGTTCCTGCGATACGCGAGGCGAACTGTTCCCACAGCGCGCTAAGAATGGTAGTTCTTCCCGCGGCGCGCTAAGGATTATAGTTCTTCCCGCGGCGCGCTAAGAATTGTAGTTCTTCCCGCGACGCGCTAAGGATTGTAGTTCTTCCCGCGACGCGCTTAGGATTATAGTTCTTCCCGCGGCGCGCTAAGAATTGTTCTCTGTCTGCCTCCGCCCTCGCGCGCGCTCGAGTCTTCTCGCGCTAGACCTTAAGTCTTTCTTCAGTTTAGGTCAGCTTGTATTCTTTTGAAATATCTTCTCTTTTGTTTGAGCACTGTAGGTCAGTTCCGACATCTGTCCGAAAAGCCACTTTCGGCGCAGCATGCGCACCAATTCTATTGGTTGACAGAAAAAGTGACTGACATAATGTTTTGAAATCTTCTTTTGCATGTCTTGAACAGTGTTTTATCTGACACCTCCCATGCTTTGATCTGTAACCTGTTAGCTTTTCCCCATCCCCTGCAGCTGCCGGCATATCTTTTGATATCTTTTGCTTTTGTTTTCTTGTGCTTTTTAGTATCTTTTGCTCGATTTGATAAGATCTTTTCCCCTTTTCAAGGGATTGTGTTCCCTTGGGTTTTTCCTATAAATTAAACTAATTCCTTGTTTATTAACACTACACACACTACACTTAAACACTCCCCAAATCTCTCTCCCTTTGCTCTCTGCCGGAGATCTTCAGCGACGCCTCCAACTCCTCTCTTTGCCTCCGTCTTCTCTTCTGTTCTGCCCAGAATCTCGGTAAATTATATTA